>NW_027521245.1:0-105547 GCF_052094955.1 Ictidomys tridecemlineatus
AACCGACTTGGCCAATGCTTCAGTGGCTCATGTATTTAGATCATTCACTCGACAAACACTCCTTGTGCCTGGACTCTGCCTGGCAGTGAGCCAGGGCTTGGAGATCCATCTGTCCACAAGCCAGCAGGAGTGGATGCCTGCTCTTCTGGCCTCTGCCTGTGCCTCCCAGCTGCCCTCCTGCCATCACGGCCTTGCCTCAGGCTTCCAGGCCTCCCCTGTAGAGGCATTCCACAGCCTCCCCACCACTCTCCTTACTTCCATACTCACCAGCCTCCTGTCCCAGCTGTAGCCTGGGGACTGTCACGGGAAGCTGTGCTTACTCAGCCAAAGTCACTGTGGTCCTACCGCAGGTCAGACACAGTTCTAGGCACTCAGGAGCCATGAGTCGAGCAGAAAAATAAGCAAGACAATTTTATCATTAGTGAAGGATGTAGTATGTGAGAAGCCGGAATCCACTTTAGAAAAATGTAACAGATGCAGGAGTGTGAGGAACAATGTTGAATTACCTAAGTGAAATAAGCCAATCCCCAAACCACAGGCAGAATGTTCTCCCCGATCTGTGCATGCTGACTCTCAATAAGGGTGGGGGGCAGGATACAAGTTCACTGGAGTAGACAAAGTGGCAGGAAGGGAAGGGATGGGGAATGGGAATGGGAAAAACAGTGGAGTGAATGGGACAGAACTTTCCTATGCCTATATATGAACACACACAGTGAAACTCCACATCCTGTCCAACCACAGGAATGGGGAGCTGTACTCCATGTATGTGTACTATGTCGAAATACACTCTACTGCCATGTGTACCTAAAAAGAACAAATAAAAAGAATTAAAACAAAACAAACAAAAAACCTCAAACTACCTAAATGGTCAGGGCAGGCCTCATGGAGAAAGTGCTTTTTGAACAAAGACTTCAAGGAGGTGAAGAAGTCTTTATTAAACATCTAGTACATGCTAGGCACTATTGTAGATGTTAGCAGTATAGTAATGCACAAGATACAGCCCCTCCTCTCATAAAGCTCTCTTCCTAGTGAAGGTAGACAAATAATCCTATAAATGAATAAACAATATGACTGATAGATATGAATGCTATAAGGAAAACCAAGGAGGGCAATGATAGAGAGTCCTGGAAGGGATGGGAGGGGCTACTTTAGCTGAACTAGGAAATATCTGAGAAGTGACATGTGAGCAGAAATCTGAATGAAGTGAGGAAGGTAGACACACAGGTGGCAAAAGAAAAATCGTCCCAAGCAATGGGGACAGTAAGAACAAAGCCATTCAGGCAGGGATGTCTCTGGAGTGTTTGAGGAAGAAAAGGGGATTGGATAGGAGGAGTAGGCAAGAGTAGGTGATAAAGTCACAGAGATGGGGTGGTGATGGTGACTGATCACGTGGGCAGTAGTTCTCAACCTTGGACACATCTAGCTTCATTTGTCAAACTCCCACACACAGGATACACCCAGGACCAGTGAAACAAGAACCTCTGGGCCTAAAACCCAGGTACCAGTATTTTAAAAAACTCCTTAGGTGGGGCCAGAGATGTAGCTCAGTGGTAGAGCGCTCACCTGTCATGTGTGAGGCACTGTGTTCAATCCTCAGCACCACATAAAAATTTTAAAAAATTAAAGATATTGTTTCCATCTAAAACTAAAAACTAAATATAAAAAAAACTTCATTAGGTAACTCTGAAGTGCAGCCGAGATTGGACACCCATGATAGAGAGTCTTTTAGATCATTGCAAGACCTTTGGCATGGATCATGGTTTATGAGAGGCCAAGAGATGGTTTTGAGAAAGGGCATGATATGATGTAGTTTATGCTCTGTTAAGATCCCAGCATCCTCTGCGCTGGTGATGGACTGTATGCAGGGAACAGGAATGGAAGAAGGGAGAAACGGTGAGGATAGGGGCAGTCATCCGGATGAGAGATAATGAAGGCCTAGGTTATTTTAGAAACTGAAAATCTAAAGATCAACGTGGGCAAGGGACTGGTCCAGGGATTCACTGCCAGTCCTTGGTAGTGTGAGAAGTGCCGCTAGGCCTCTTGCCTTGCTCTGAAGGCCGACCTCATGGCCATTCTTAGAATGGGAGGCAGAAGTAAGTCAAGAACAGGGGCAGGGTTGGCCCACGTTGGACTGAAGAAGCATCCTGGGTCAGGCCACTGAGAGCTGCTGGGCTTCCTGGGCACCCCTAAGGGATTTCTAGGGTTTCTGCTCCTTGATCCCAATGGAAGTGACTGGAAGGAAACTGCAAGAAGGTACTGACTCAACAGTCATCCCTTCCTAATCAATAGCAAATTTCATTTTAAGAAACATAAGGGCAGTCAGCTGTGGTGGCACACACCTTTAATCCCAGCAGCTTGGGAGGCTGAGGCAAGATGTTTGAGTTCAAAGCCATCCTAGGCAAAAGTGAGGTGCTAAGCAACTCAGTGAGACCCTGTCTCTAAATAAAATACAAAATAGGACTGGGGATGTGGCTCAGTGGTTGAGTGCCCCTGAGCTCAATCCCTGGTAAACCCCTCCCCAATTTTTTGAATTAAATAAAAAGGGCTGGAGATGTAGCTCAGTGGGCAAGGGCCCCTGCGGCTCACTATGCCAGGTGCTCCAAGGAGGAGACAACAGAATAAAACTGAACAATGATGGCAGAGCAGACCATTCTGTTTTTGTTTAGGGAGTCAGAGACCCCAGGGCAGATGGAGACTCAGAGGAGCCAGGGAAGCAGTTCACAGACAGTGACCCCAGCAGTGGAAGCAGCAGGTCTGAAGATTTGGGACATGAAAGGTTTGAGGAATAATAGTAAGTACTAAAGGGATATGGTATGGGGAGAGACAGGAGGAAATGATACAGAATGTGTGAACAGAGGCCCAAAATCAGAGAGCTTCTGAATGATTTTTAAGAGTTCCAAAAGCTCCCAAGGGTTTCAGAGTCTAGTAGGGCCTCATCAGCTCAAGTCACATTGGAGTGCTCAGGTGCCTGTTTAATATTGTGAAGGCTTGCTAGAGTGGTGGTACATGCCTGTAATCCCAGGGACTGGGGAGGCTGAGACAGAAGGATTCCAAGTTCAAGGCCAGCCTCAGCAACTCTGTGAGGCCCTAAGCAAATTCAACAAGACCCTATCTCAAAATAAAAAATTAAAAGCGTTAAGGATGTAGCTTGGTAGCAAAGCCCTTGAGTTCAATCCCCAGTACCGAAAACAAAAAACAAACAAAAAATTTTGTGAAGCCTTTGCGGGCTCCTGGAAGAAACAGATGATTCATTTTGGATACAGCAAACTTCCTGAAGAATTCACTCCCATCTTCAGAAGGTCAGAAACAGCTGACCTAGACTGCTGGTGTAGACTGCTGGTATATGTTAAGTTCTAAGTAAAGAAACCCAATCTGGACTTCAACAGTCAGGGCCTGGGTCACTCTGGTCCCCAGTGAAGTACTCCCCTACAACACTGATTAGAGCCATGATTCTCTTTCATCAATCCAGAAACTTAGTGAGAACCATGGGGTATCATTCTTGAGGTGGGAAACAGAAGGAGAGAGCAGGGTTCTGGCCTTGCAGTCTTATGTTTTGAGGACACGGGGAAGGAGGTATGTGGAGGAAAGCAAAATATACATAAAGCAATCAGAAGGAATTCCATGGAAAGGTCTAAAGACATGGAAGGATTTGGTCTGATAAGAGGAAGGAGAAGGAATTCTAGATATCAAACAGGTATCCAATAAGCTAATGGCTTGAAATGACTCTCAGTCTTGAGACCCAACAGGGGCTCATCACAGCCATCTTCTGTAATCAAGGCTCCAAGACAGCCCTTAAAGAACCAGAGGCACCAGCAGGGTGTAGCCTGGGCGCCAGCAGGTAGCAAGGGAAGCCACATCCGGGGTTCTCAGAACACCCACAGAGATGGGAGGAAGCCACAGGGAAGAGGGTAAGGGCTGTGGAGTCAGGCTGGGAAGAGGCAGAGTGGGTGCAGGAGGCAGGACGAGGAGAGGGAAAAGTCTAACACATGTTCCTACATGCTGTATGACTCCCCCCAGTTGACACATGTCCAGCCACACCATGCCCTGATTTAAAATGCTCCTGACTAACCATCAAAAACAGTCTCGGAAGACAATCTGAACAGCTGACTTGACCCCAGATATTTTGCTGACCATCCTTTGGTCTCCCAGAGATCCCACAGGCCATCTTTGTAGTGCTGGCAGTTCTGGTCATTGCAATGGTGGCTCTCGACAGAGCAGATGATGTCTCTCATCCCATTTGATTATAAAAGGAAGAATTGCTGTGGTTAGGAGTTAGGAGATCCTTCTTTGATGCAGGCCACATTAAGTCAAGTAAAAGTTGAAGTGTAAGTTAAATTTTAAAAAAGCCTCCTACCCTGTTCTGATTTCCATTTTTACTACAGCCCCCAGCCAAGTTACCATCATATGGCATTCCTGGAGAAGCAACAGGGTATTTGTTTAATATGCCAAGATGCCAATGGTCATGAGTTGTAGAATATGTATTTTCCACAAAGGCTGTTTCCCTCTACCAGAACAGTGGGAATTCAAATCTGTAGGCCGGCCAGCTGGAGGCAGCATGCAGAGTCTGGCAGGCTACCTGGGCCTGCACATTTACCTCGCCCTCACCAGGGGAGGTGTGACGGCAGGGCTGCATTTTTATGCTGGGCTCCTACAACCACCCAGCCTTCCTTGGTCTGGAGCTTTGCCAGTGTTTATACTCCTGCCCTCAGGTACAAGCTGCCCTGCAGCACTCGTACTTGGATTTTCCTTTAATAGTGAAGCCACCCTCCATGCCCTGCTCTGATGGTGGACCAGTTTCCAGGGAATTCTCTGTGGTCACCATGCACAAAGAGAGCCATGAGCTGTGAGTCTGTCCAGAAAGAGAGCAAAGGCCCGGTCCATGCACTACAAATGCATGGGCTTCCCTTGAGAAAGCATCTTTCATTCCAAGGGGTGGGATCCATGGAAGTAGAGGGCCTTCACCCCTTTACCAGACTCACAGGGAGGCATTCTGCAAGTTCTTCACTCTGCAGAAGGTACCAGGGTCCCTTTCCCAGGGCAGGGCCAAAGCCATGGCCCGCTCTGCATCCCCTAGGAATGCCACTGCTGCAGAAGAAGCCCAGAACCTCAAGCCACAGCCTCGCCTTTTTTCCTTCATGAAGGCTCACCTGCCTTTTCAGAGAACCTAAGGAGCCACCCACACCCCCAGAGGCCCTCGTATTTTTCCATCTTTCTATTAGGCATCTTTTTCTCATTAATGCACTAACACTCAAACTGTGTGCAGAGAATGATGAAAAAGAGACCTTGTGTGAGGCTTGGGATTTGTTCAAAGCCCGGGGAAACTGTTTTAGAGGGTGTATGTTTTTTATTCCTTTTATGAGAGATGCATGTTTTCCTCCCTGACTTGTTTAAAAGTAAAGTTTAATATGCTGCCAGAAAAATTGCTGGTTAATAACTTAATAAGCTATGTGCTGGGAATTATGGGGGAAAAGTAGTATTCAAGAAAACTTTTATTTACAGTTTGGGGCTTGGAGGATATATAGCATCAATTATTACATAGAATGTTAACAGAGGTCCCCTTTCTTTCTAAGAGCATAAAAAGATAAATAGGTGAGGAGAATGGAGCTTCTTGATGTTGCATGAGAAGCCTGGAAACATCAAGATGAGGATTTCTCACAGCGTGCTCCATAGAACCATGGTGACATGAACTTGGCACATGCTTGGACCTCAGCCCCATCAATAAAAGTAATCATGATCATAATAGTAAACTGCATTTTTTTTACTAAAAGTCTTATCTTCAAAAATATTTCTATTCTATTTCATTTAATCTTTATAAAATTCTTAAGAGGGAGGGGAAATAGGCATTATCATCCCTATATTCCTTTTTTTTGCAAATCATCAAAGTTGTTCGGAGAGCTCAAGTGATCTATCCAGGATCAGCACAAAGCCAAGAACAAAATTAAGGTTTTCTAGACAAACAAATTCTATCTTTGTGTCCCCAACACAATCAGATGAAAGGAAGATACTGTGCCACACAATTACAGCATGTCAGTTTGTACCCACATGCTCTGGTATTGTGCCTGAGAGCCAATCTGGGGAAAAGCAAGGCTCCAAGCACTGCTGCTCTGGTGATGATCGGCCTGAGGGCCTGTTGCAGCATGCTGATGATGTTGATGACAAATTACTGCCGGGTACAGTTGCGCACACCTGTAATCCCAGCCACTCAGGAGGCTGAGGCAGGAGGATCCCAAGTTCCAGATCATTCTGGGCAACTTGGCAAGACCCTATCTTTAAAAAAAAAGATTGTGGGTGGTGGTATTACTAGGTATTGAACCCAAGGGTGCTTTGCCTCTGAGCTATATCCCCAGCCCTTTTTATTTTTAATTTTGAGGCAAGGTCTCTCTAAGCTGCTCAGGGCCTTGCTAAGTTGCCAAGGTTGGCTTTGAACTTACCATCCCCCTGACTTTGCCTCCAGAGTCACCGGGATTACAGTTGTGTGCCACCATGTCTGGCCCTGTCTCAAACTTTAAAAAAATAAACAGGGCTGGGGCTGTAGCTCAGTGTAGAGCACCTCTGGGTTCAATCCCCAGTATAAAAAACCAAAACTTAGGAACAGATACTTTCCATATCTGTGTACTCTTTCATGCTTTTACAGCCATTATTTACTATGTCTTCTCCATCCTCATGTATTTCACACCCACATTTTAGAGCTTTCTATTTTACAGATGAAAACTCAGGACTAAAGACAGATAAGGCCACACCATGCTAGTGTGTGTGTAAGAATACTCTGCCTCTCTCAATGTCAGCACAGAGTTGTTTTCAGACTAGAGGCTTTCCATTCACCAAGCACCTCTAGAAGAGACCCTCTGCACAGTCACTCTAAAATACAGAGCCCACAGGCTGATGGGGGCCCTCTCTGGCTCAGGGAGTCCTGGAATGGCCCCTAAACTTTTGTTGGATGGTGTTACTCCATGAGGGTGCAGGTCCGTCCAATCACTCTGGAAGGCTGGGCAGCAGGGGTAGCTGAAGGAGGGAGAGAACAGGGAGCTGAGGAGGGCCCCTCTCCAAGCTGCTCCCTTGGCCCATTCACATAAGAACAGTCCACGTTCCCCACAAGCCCTTCTGAAGGTAGCCTAAAGCCTGGCCACTCAGGAAAAACATATTAGGGCTGAGTCAGCTCAAAATGAGGGCAGGGACATGTTCCAACCAGGTCTGCACACCGCTAGAAAGCCTTGGTCTGTTACTAACTTCATCAAATGTGCTCTCTCCAAAGGATCACTGCTGCAAACAACTGTGCAACCCAGGAGAACTAACTTACTATCATGTTAGAACTCAGAACCTATTGGCACGACTAGCTGGTCAGATCCAGTGGTAGTCAACCGGCTGTGAGTGGATTTCTTTCTTTTTTTCCTAATATTTTTATTTTATTTATTTATTTTTAGGTGGTACTAAGGATCAAACCCAGCGCCTTGCATGTGCTAGGTGACCGCTGCTGCTGAGCCCCAGCAACAGCCCCTGTGAGTGGATTTCTAAGGAAAAAGGATCTGGAATAGCTATTTTGATGGCAAAGAGGACTGATGCCGAGTGCCCTAGCCAGCAAGGGCAACTACTGAGGGAGGACCCCAGTCAGCTCTGGGGCGCAGGGTTGCAGGATTTTCTAAAAGGATGATCAGGAAGCAGGAGAGGGAAGCAACTCAAATAGCAAAAAAGCAAAGTTGCTATTTACATTCCAATAACTTGAGCCACCTCTTGGGCCAGACACACCTGCCCCCCGCACCCCGTGTCTAATTACCTCTTCTGCAAATATCAGTTTGGATAAGATTTTTTTTATTAATAGGGAGTGGGAGTGCTTCTCTTAGTCCCTTCTGAGGCTTCCAATAGGAAGGAAGTCATGTAGGTGGGTCTCCTGGCCCCGATCCCAGCTTAAACTGTATTTACCACCTCTACTATCTTCAACATCCCCCATCTTGAATTTCCACAAAAGTTTCTGTTTGAAGAAAGAATTCCACTGGGTTAAGTGACTCTAAATTCCCTTTCCTGCTATAAATTCTAAGGTTCTATGGTCGTATTAGCAAGCTTAGGAAGACAAAAGCGATGTGGTCTCTGGTACATACAAGTGTCTCTATTTCCATGAGTAGTGGCCCAAGCAGAAGACAAGGACTTCCAGGTGACCAAGACAGGAAGTGGGTAGACTGCTACTAGGGAGCTTCTGGTTGATCACCAGGAAAGAATGGAAATTCTGTTGACCAATGTGGGGCTGGAAAGTCTTAAAGCCTCTCTGGGCGGGTTCCATGTAAGCACACATAGCATCCTCTCACCAGTATCTGCCTGAGCTTAGTATTTCCTCTTCAACCTTGGCCACACTCCTCTGGCTGACACTTAAGGGCTGACACAACGGGTCTTGTATCAAATCTTGCACTGCTCCCTAAGCACAGCACCTCTTCTTCACCTTTATCTCCCTGCGGCCCACAACAGACCGACGTGCACTGCCTGCAGTATGCCACACTGCACTCGCTGTACGCTCCCCCTCAGGACCTGCTCTTTCGGCATTGCTTTTGGCATTTCCAAATCAGACCCTTGCTCTAAGGCCCAGCTCAATACCTACCTCCCCCAGAAAGTCTTCCCCATCACAGTTCACACTCGTTGCCCACTCCCAAGCTCTTGTACTTATTCTATATACTTTTATTTGTGCTCCACTGTTGGTTAATCATTTCATAGGAATAAGCTCTCTTCTCACCTCAACTCTGACAACTGAGACCCTATTATGGCTCCATTATACATGTCTAATGTGCTGGCCACCAACGCTCAGCTCTATTCCAAGATTCCTTCTTTGTATCTGGGCAATGAGATCTTAGCGCCAGGCTCCATCCCAGCATCACCTTCCTCATTATCCAATCTAAGATTACTTTATCTAATAACTACCTCTCCCCTAGCCTTTAAAAACTTCCCCTGCCTCCTAGAAGACTTCCTGGGAACCTCTACCCCCATGAGCTGGCACTTATTTCTCCCTTCCCAGCTCCTGTAACACACTTTGTCTCATTCCAATATTTACTAAATTCTTACTTGTTCATAGCTAATTAAATCTGTACCTGTCCTACTCACATGGTTTTTCAAACACAGACTCATTGCTCACCTTTCTACTCCCCACTCTGCCTACTACCTTGCTTTGTTCTGTCTGTGCATCTGAATTGACTTTAGTTCACAGGAAAGGCTCAATGAAAGTAAGGAATGTGCTGATTTACTCAAAAGATGGAACAAGTTACATGCCAAAGGGAAAAAAGTATCCCACTGCATGAGGGCTTCACATAACATTATGAGAATGTGCTCAGGACACTAAGGCAGCACTCATTGTGAGCTAGACAATGACAACATTGTCCGAATTTTCCAGCAACAAGACCCCAGTGAGCCAACAGCTACAAGGGGAGGAAGATGTTTCTGAGCCTTCTATTGAATAAATTATGATTTCCAGGTTAAGGCTACAGATTTCTATATTTTAAAAAGTTGAGGGCACTACTGGGGGTGAATTCTTGGAGTGCAGTTGTATAAAAGGATTTTATGTTTCTCATTGTGATATGAAGAAGATTTGACCTTGGACAACTTGCTCAAAGTCTCAGTTTAACATACTGATCAGTTTTAACTGATTTTACCCAGACTATGAGCCCAGGCTGTTGATGAGTGGGGGGTGGTGTGCAGAGACAGACAGAGAAAGGAAACTAAAAAGCAAAACACAACCACCAGCAATGCCTGGAAACTTGCTGTGTGACTAAACGTCCCTGTTGAAACTTGCTTCCCTGAAAGTTTTGGCAGGGACAACAAATGATAGCCTTAAAATGCCACACCATCTGAATATTTTAATAACCCTCCTTAGGGATTCTCAGCAGTGGCATGGAAGTGAAACAGCAACCTGTAGCTTGGCAGAGGGCTCAGCCTCTCTTTATTTCAAGCTGTTGCAAAAGAAGGACCTCTTTCTTGGGGAAAGAAAGGGTCTGGGAGGCAGGGCAGATTTGGGAAGGTGAAATCAGACCTAAGCCCCAGTATTTCCGCCTGGGAATTGAATCTCTTGTGTGAATAAATCTGGTGGTTAGAAAATAAATGCTGTCTTCAGCTGCTGGAGAGCAAAAGAGAATCCTAAACCAGATTTTCTGCAGCTAGCCACAGACCCCTTAGGGAAGAACTAGGATTGCCACACAAAAGCAAGCCCAGCTCTGTCTATAAGCATGTTTTCCTTAGGCATTTAAATCCACATGCTCTCAAGGGGCATACCACTCAGCTTGCAGGGACCGGTAAGTAACAGAAAAGGAAGAAGAGATGGGAGTGTGGATAAGGGGTGGCCAGGGGAGGAGACCAGAAGGTGGCTGGAAGCATATGTCCTGGGGAGAAGAAATAGATCAGGGGCACAAAGAAGGGTGAGGAGCACTGGGGGAAAGCTCTGAGGAAGTAGCTGGATCACACGGTACATACACAGCCTGCAATTTAGAATTAACTTGGGATAGTAAATTAGACTCGATGCAGGGTAGCAAATCATTAGGTCTTTGGCAAACATTAGCTCCCCGCCATCATCTCTTCCCCTCATGAACACTATTTTATTCAAAAATTTATTCCCAAGCATGCTTTCCTAGTAACCTTGGGACCCATTCTTATATTGCTGAGAGGCTGTTTTTTCCACCACAGTATCAGACTGTTAGTTTCCAAAATGATAACTGCTCACTGCATGCCAACAAAACACTGGTCCTATCCCAGGCACTGAGGACACAGGGATGTCTACCTGGACCAGGGAATGTGACTTCACAGCACTCATGCCAACAGCTCCTCAGTGCAAGTTATCTGAGGTGGGTGAGGAGAGAATGCTGGGTGGACACCTTAAGTAACCTTGGCCTTCTCCTGAGCTCCCAGTTGCAGCCCCAATCCCTGGGGAACGAGAGCATAAGGGTGGTAGTATTTCTAACCTTGCGCTGGACCACCAAAGGGGCTGGCCCTTGCTCCTCAAAGTATTTACTGAGTCCCAGCAGCAGTGGAGTCAATCACATAGGAACTAGTACAAAAATGCAGGCTCCCAGGCCCCACACCAGACTTAGTCAATGAGGGTCTCCATTTTAACAAGATCTCCAGGGGATTCATGGGCACTTCTTTTTCTTCTTCTTCTTCTTTTTTTTCCCTGAGAAGTATTGTTCTAGCAGATGCTGAAGTTATTGGCTATTCAAAGCCTTGATATAAAAACTGTGTCTGGACAGATGAAGGCAGTGGGGCCAAGAGGAGTGAGTCCCACAGAGAGCTGGGAGCTTAGTCCTCAACAATACTAGCAGTTGGGCTGGGAATGTGGCTCAGGCGGTAGCACACTCATCTGGCATGCGTGCAGCCCCAACCTCCGTGGCTATAGTTTTCCACCTGCATGGTGCTGGGAGTGGATGACAATAAGCTGCATGTTTTTTCTAGATCTAAAATTCCAGGTCTATGAGTATACTTCAGAAAACTCTAATTTTCTGCCCTCTTTACATTGAAGTAGTGGTTTTAATAACCAGGCAAAGTGTTTGATACAGCATGGCATATGGCAGGGCTTAAGAAATAGTTTATTGGGCTGGGGATGTGGCTCAAGCAGTAGCGCGCTCGCCTGCCATGCGTGCGGCCCGGGTTCGATCCTCAGCACCACATAACAACAATGATGTTGTGTCCGCCGAGAACTAAAAAATAAATATTAAAAATTCTCTCTCTCTCTCTCTCTCTCTCTCTCTCTCTCTCTCTCTCTCTCTCTCTCTCTCTCTATCTCTCCACTCTCTCTCTTTAAAAAAAAGAAATAGTTTATTGAATGTTACAGGTTAGATATTGGTGTCCCCTTGAAAACTCATGTGTGAGAATGCATGACAGTTTAGAGGTGAATGATAGGATGATAAGAACCTTTAACTTCATTAGCAAATTAATCCCCTCATAGAAATTAAATGAGTTGTGGGCTGGTAGAGTGTGGTTAGAGGAGGTGGCTCTTTGGGGACAGACATGCCTTTGGGGTTTGTATCTGGTGAGGAGAGCTGCTCTCTGCTTCCTGGTGTCCTGTCCTAACTAGTTTCCCCTGACATCTGCCTCGCCTAGGGACCCATCTGTGGAATGAGACCACAGAAACCGTGAGCCACAAAATAAATTTTCCTCCTCTAATTGTTAGGTGTTTTGGGCACAGCAATGAAAAAGTTGACTAAATCATCAAATGAAGTGACATAGCTATAGTCCCCTCTATTCAAGCTTCACCCCAAAAATGAAAATGTGCCACAGTTGCCAGGATAACCACCATACCAGAGTATCCATCAGCGTTAAATGACACTTCTGAGGGCAAAGGAAACAAAATATCTAAATCAAAAACTCTAGCTGGGCTGGTGGCACATGCCTATAATCCCAGAGCTTGGGAGGCTGAGGCAGGAGGATCATGAGTTCAAAGCCAGCCTCAGCAAAGGATAGGCACTAAGTCAGTGAGACCCTGTCTCTAAATAAAAATACAAAAAAAGGGCTGGGGATGTGGCTCAGTGGTTTTGTGCCATCGAGTCCAATCTCTGGTATACAGCCCCCCCACCATACACACAAACCCTCTGGGGTGGGGCCTGGCATAGGTTTAAAAAACTCTATCTAGACAATTCTAACATGCACTAAGAATTACTGCTTGGAGTAAAAACTTACCATCAGCCAACCTGGTACTTGATAAATGCCAATACCAATAGTTACAAATTCCTATTTCCAAGAGAGCTCAGCAGGGAGCAATGGTGGGGACAGTGGTAATGCATGAAGAGCATGCTCCATCCAGAGAGCTCTGGCAAACCAAGGCCAGGTGGCAACAGGGGTCTGATGCTGCCAGATCTTCTAGTTTTTCAAAAAAGTTGAATATCTTGATTTATTGTGAAATTTCTTGATCAGAAGATGAAAGAAAGAAAGAAAGAAAGAAAGAAAGAAAGAAAAAAAGAAAGAAAGAAAATTAAATCATGTACAAGCCGAACAAAGTACATGCATGTTCAACGTGATCCAAATGCACTGACAGTTTGACCCCTCTGACTGAAAGTGCAGTCTGCCCAGTGCTGAGCAGTACTTTGTACAGAGCTTGGGGGAAGACCCCTTCTTAGGCAGATCAAATAAAACACAATACTTCGCAAGTATAGCAGTGACTGTGCTGTGATGCAGGAAGCAAAAATTGAAAGAAAAATTACCCATGCTTGTCTGACTTATCTGTTAACTGAGGCCAAGGTGAAAGGCTAACTAAACTGGGTGCTGTACACACAGGGTTTGATTTCTTATACTAAGAAAGTTCTGAGGAGAGTTCTTGAGATAACATATACTAATCTCCTCATACAGAGAAAAGTAGGCATTCAAAAAGGAAAAGTTTCCTTAACCTAATTTTAATTTTAAAAATCCTTAGTAAAATTTTGGTAGAGGTCTACCACAGCATTGTTGGTGGAAAGATGAGCTGAAATTTTCCTTCTGGAAAACAATCTAGCAGTGATATCAAGACCTTTCAACATTTTTGTGTCTCCCAATCAACTTATTCCACTTCTGGAAATCAAGCATGAGACAATCACGTTTACACGCACACAATCACCACAAAGATTTTCACTGAAACACTATTTACAACACTAAAATATGGGACACAAACTAAATGGCCAGCAATAAAATAATGGTTAGGTAAACTTAATGACTGATTATTCAGATGACAGAAATATGCCTTCAATGAATGATGTTTTCAAAGATGTTCTTCATTTGAAAACTGGCAAAATATTTTAGTTTTGGGGTTGCACAAGGGAATAAAAGCTAAGAATTATCACAAAAAGTCAAAACAATGAAAAGCTTGAAGGAGTGATATGGTAAAAGGCTTTATGATTTCAATGTTTGTCATTCAATTTTTAAAAATCATAACAAAATATAATATAAAAATTGCCATCTTAAAAATTTTTAAGTGTATAGCTCAGTGGGGTTAAGTGCATTTATACTGTTGTGCATCTAATCTCTAGAATTCTTTTCATCTGGTAAAACTAAAACTCTACCTCCATTAACTAGAAGCTCCTCATTCTCTCCTCCCCCAGTATCTAAGAACTAGCAACCTACTTTCTGTTTCTATGAATGTAACTACTCTAGGTACCTTTTATAAGTAAAACCAGACAATATTTTCTTTTATTGACTACCCTAACCCATGTTGTAGTTTGTGTCAGAGTTCCCTTCCTTTTTAAAGCTGTATAATATTTCATTTTATACATTTATACATACATGTGTGTGTATACATATATACATAGATATATAATATTCTGTTTAGTCATTTATCATTTGTCAATGAATACCTGAGTTGTCTCCATACTTAGACTACCATGAATAATGTTGCTTATGAATATGGCTATATAGATATCTTTGCTTCCAATTTTTTTGGGTATGTGCCCAGAAGTGGAATTGCTGATTATAGTAATTCTATTTTCAATTTCTATTTTTGGTAAATGCCACCATATTTTCTTTTTTTTAATATTTTATTTTTTAGTTATCGGCAGACACAACATCTTTGTTTGTATGTGGTGCTGAGGATCGAACCCGGGCCGCACGCATGCCAGGCGAGCACGCTACCGCTGAGCCACATCCCCAGCCCGCCACCATATTTTCCATAGTAGCTGTACCACAGAGTTTTTAGTGATAATAGTAATGGCAAATGCTTTCATGATACTGTCAAGTAAAATAAGGAAGCTGTAACTTACACATACAGTCTAACCTTAACTATGCCAAAAAAAAAAGACATAGGAAAAAAGATGAAGTAACTACATAAAATTGTTAACCAATAATAGTGGTTTCCACTGGATTGTGGTCAGGAGCAGATTTCTATTCTCCTTTCCAAATTTTGCACTTATTTTCTGTGTTAAATATATGCTGCACTGACGATCAAAAAAATTGAAAAAAAGTTTAGTAGAAAACTTTTGGTCAACACATCATACACTGTGCTAAGTCAGAATAGTTTGTTCAGTTCACTAAGTTTATTAAAGGGAACACACTACACACACACACACACACACACACACACACACACACACACTCCCTTTTTTTCCCCTTTGATAACCAAAGAAGGAAACACTAGATAACTAAATTCATCTCTCAAAATTTTTAGCCCACTATAATAGTAATCCCAGCCCTCGACTGAAGTCAGCCAGTCTTTTGCTCCTCCTAGTCCTACTTGACAGGGCTTTTAAAAGTCTTTTCTACTCAGGCAGGACCTGAGATCCAGCTGGGTCAGCTGACCTGGAATCTGCAAACAGCAAGGCTTGCAGACTGTCTACCTTTGGGGACTGCGCGGAATTCTCTTTTAAGGGCCCCCAGCTGCTCTTTCCAGGCCAGTGGCTGACCCTTATTCTCAGCGAGTCCCTGACCTGGGTCAGCTTAGTTTTCTTTCAATAGTTGGCAAATTGCCTTAGCACCAGGGAAGAGACAGTGAACTAGATTGAGGAGGGAGGGATGGAGGAAAATGGGAAGGAAGGGACTTGAAGGATTAATGAGCTGATTTCCATAAAGGCTTTGACATCTTGGGATGAAAAGTAGCCTGTAAGAGCAGAAACCCAGTCCTTTACTTAGGCCACGTTGCCAGCTGGCCATTCATCACCCAAAATTCCCCAACAGCTCCATGGCTATTGCTCAAAGACCTCATATAAATCCTTAATAATCTTGCAAAGTCAAAATACCAAATACACGACAAAAGTCTTTATGTGCCCTCAATTTCAGAGTCAAAATTTAAAAATTGAATTGGTGATCCCCTGGCTCCAATGAATTTTTTAAAAATCTTTTCTGGGAATAAAAGGACAAATAAATGACACATCCACTAAAATTTTTGTACTTATTGGACTGAATGAACTGAGGCTGATTATCAAATAAATTTAGGAGGAAAAAGGTGTTGGTGCTAAAATTTAAACCAACATTTTCTTTTTGCCATAACATCATTTTTTCATAGCTTATATTAAAAAGATACAGAAAATCCTTAGTGGGCTCAAAAGAACATCATTCTTCTTTCATGTATAAATTTCAAGGGACATAAAGGAGCAGTGGAATTTGGAATACTCTGCGTTGTAACATCTTCATGGGAAAGGCAGGTGAAGGGAAGATGGGTCTGTTTTCAGAGGGGACCACTAGGACCTGAGTGGGTTAGCTGAGCATGGAGCTAAGTGGTGTAGACAAACACCTCCTGAAGCAAGACACCCTTAGGGACATGGAAGGCATGGGGCAGGCTGATGCTTCATCACTTGTCCCCAATTCTATAATTTCCTCTTCAGGATCATCAGGGTTATCCTCTCAATGGTGTAGACAATATAGAAAGACAGATACAAAGCTTTGGAATGCATTGTGCTTTGGCAGCATGTTTTCCTTCCAAACACTATTCTAGTCTCTAAACACATCCTGACTAATACTGGTAAAAGTGAGTTGGGGAGCAAGAGGAAGCTGGTGTTAGGAACCATCCACAGACCACCCACCAAGTGGAAAGTTCACACTTGGATAATAGAGAGTTGACTGTACTGGAAACAGACTGTGGCTTTCCTGGATTCTGGGCAAGGAAGGTAGAAGCCCAGTGAACTGCAGTGATCCATGTCTTTATTTTCTAGGGCATGGAGAAAAATCAAGAGAAGGGTGGGGGACAGTGATGATGATGATGAGAAGCCCAATTGGAGAGTAATAATAGGGGCCACCGGGAAGGCTTATAAAGAAATTCCCCAGCTGAACAGGAAGCTGGGGTGACTTTGTGAGCCAATGGCTGGTGGGTCACTATGCCTTCTCCATCCCAGGCAACAAGAAAGGCTGGACTCAAGAAGCAGGTGGGCAATGACCTTCTATGAGACCCATGACAGAGTAGCAAGCTAAGGGGCCAGAAACTTCTTCACTATAGGACTTGAAAAACTGGAGAGTTTGGAGCTTGGGATAGTTCTGGCTGGAAGGAGGGTTTCAACAGGATAATTTCTGGAGAGCCCCAACTTCCTGATCCCCCTGAAGGAGGATTTGACCTGTTAATAGGTAACCAGCTGAGTACAAATATGACCACAAGTCCCTGTTCTTCCAGGAAATGTGTTCTGGGGGAGCTAAGAGTCCACTGAGGGCAAATAGGACAAGGCTGAGGGGAAGAGTTTATGGTTAGGCAATTTTTATCCTCTAAATAAAATGGAGAAAACAAAATTTAGATTAAAAATGAGAGATTCAACATAACTTTGTTGGCATTTTAGATGCTAGAGAATTTCCCCATCAACATCCCTGTCCAAAGCTATTGCTGGTCAATCACTAAGGCCTGCTGTGTGGGATATCTGCCACTGGCTCCCCTTCCCCAAGCTTCCTTAAGGAACTTTCACTGTGGCTTCTGCATGTTTCCTCAGCCTTATTCTGTACCACAGGGAGAGCTAATTTTCTTACACTTCTTCAAACCTACCCTGCCATTTCAAACTGCCATATTTCTGCTTATGCTATTACCTAAGTCTGGAATTCTCCTCCCTGCCTTGGCCATTTGGCAAAATTTTCTTTTCTTTTCTTTTCTTTTTTTTTTTGGTATTGGGGATTGAACCCAGGGGTGCTTAACCACTGAGCCACATCCCCAGCCCTTCCTTTATTTTTGATTTTGAGACAGGGCCTCACTAAGTTGCTTAAGCTGGCTTTGAACCTGCAATCTTCCTGCTTCAGCCTCTCAAGTCACTGGGATTACAAGGTAATGTCACAGTATGTGGCCAATTTGGCAGATATTCAAATCATCTCTTGATGGCTGGTTCAATGTCAGCCCTCCCTGCTTCCTCCTCTGGGCTACTCCTGTACCACATACATTTGTCACATAAAAATGTTGAATGAAAATCATCTACTTACATATCTCTTACCTCTGGTGGCCCTTAAAGCCAGAACGACTTTTCTCTGTGTATCCCCACCTCTCCTAAGACAAAAGTTGGCCTGGAGTCTTTGCTTAACAATATTTTCTTGGACCAAAATGATCTGTGGGCCTCATGTCACCCATTACTTGATTTGCCATATAAGGTGGGGGACCTAACGAAAGTAAAAAATAAGCACATTTTAAAAAAAAAATAAAGAAGAGAGGCTGCTCTCTCAGCAGACTGCAGCATGGAATGTGGTAAGGAAGTGTGTGGGTCTTCTCTGGACCCAGTCGCTGGGCACTTACTGTCCTACCAGTATCAGGTACACCAACATACATTTGAACACAGTGTTACAGACAACCCTTCCTGTATATTAAATGCAGAATTCTTTTTATTCCTTCATCTTTCACATACAAAAAGTTCTAAGTTCTAAAATAAATGAACAACAGCAAGGATGAAAAAAAAAGTAGCCCCCTTCTTTGCCTTGCAATGTCAAGCTATCCTAGTGCCCACCTGAAAATGGTGACTTCCCTCTCCTATTCCTATCCTTGCCCTAGGATATCTCTCTGAGCCTCAGTGCTGCTTAAGTCTGATATCAATCCCACAGCTGTGAGCTGCCAGGGTACTTAAGAGTTTGTAGCACATGATTGAGAGAATCACTGTCTTTCACTGTTTATTTCTAACACAGGGCACATAAAGGGTATTAGCTACTTGGTGGGCAGTAAAAATCCATACTATGGGCCGGGGCTGTACCTCAGGGGCTGAGGCTGTAGCTCAGTGGTAGAGCGCTTGCCTCACATGTGTGAGGCATTGGGCTCGATCCTCAGCACCACATAAAAAATAAATAAATAAAGATATTAAAAAAAAACTACATAGACTTTTTTTTAAAAATCCATATTACATGCCCTCCTAGTAACTCAGCAATTTTAGAAAAATATTTTTCTTCTTTCTTTACTACAACCTAAAGTTCTACAAGGATACATACTCCAGTAAGTTTAGAAAAGTCATGCCAATGACTTTTAAAACTCTTCACAAGTAGATAATGGCAACTTTCGAATGTGCTGCTAACCCCAATAACTCCTTGCTAACGTGGGGTTTTAACATACCTCTTGGCCAGCCAGAATTTGGCTTTGGTACAAACAGTGATGTCAGTCAGCTCCTGAAGAAAGTCTGAACTTGTTCTGTGTTTGGAGTCCATGTAGGCTTTCAACAAATGAAAAACCTAAGCCGAGAGAGAGAAAAAGCAACATTCTGCTGTGAAAATGTATCTTTCCTAAATGCTCAGTTCTTCCCTTTAGGTTTCCTCCAAATACTTCCCTTGGAGAAAACAGACACCTGAAGAATGGGGTGCTGCTCTCTGCAGAAAAGCATGTGGATTTTGGAGGAGGGAGCAGTGGTGTCAAACCTGTGGCCTTGACCCATAGTTGTGCTCTGTGTGCCTCACACAATTCCAAAAATTGGGGACTATTCTGTGACCACACAAAAATTTATTATTAGAAACAATCTATCATTTATTTCAGCAAAGAAACACAAATATGTCAGTAGTTTTACATGCAAATAAAATGTGCATTTTCAAGTCAGTCTTCCTATAGGAAAAATAATTTTGAGTGTCCAAGCTGGTTTAACACTGTGGGTTCATCAGAATAGTTTTGACTAAAAGAGCAGGCACACCAATGCTTGCCTTGCAAATATTGAATAATGATATGTGGATTAAAATTATGTATATATATATATATATATATATATATATATATATTTAGCAGATCTATCCTTAGGGGTCAGAAGTGGGGACAACAATGCAGATGTGTAACCCCCAGCCTTACATGACATTATACATTAGAATTAAACAGAGCAAAGCAGGTCCTGTTGTGCCTATATTTAGAATGATGGCCATATTCCAACAGATAAGTGACTAAGGCCAAGTGCAAGTGTGTGTGCTCAATTCACACTCAGCAATGACATCCATGAAGCTCTGAGAGGAGTACAAATCTGCAGGGAATGAAAGAGAATAAGGGGTGGGCAAGAGTTTTTGACCTTAGCTAGTGCCAAGGAGAAAGATACATGTCAGAGAAATCTTTGGTCTCAGCTCCCTTATCTAAATCCAGGGGAAGAGGTAGGTGGGTGGAGGAAAGCAAGAAGAGATAAATGCACCAAGAACTTTGAAGCCTATTTTAATGGTATTTGTTTTCTTTCCCTATTCAGATCCTTTGCTGAAGCTGCAGATAATTTTTTCTAAGTAAACAGAATCAACTTTTTCTTCTTTCCCATCTGCCAACAAGGGGCTGGGCTCACGGTAGTAAAATAATTGAGAGTTCAATATGGAAAGAAGTAACAAGAAATGTGAGAGGCCAAGATGAAATAGATCAGGTCAGGAACAGCGGTACACCCCTATAACCCCAGGAACTAGGAAGGCTGAAATAGGAGGATCATAAGTTCAAGGCCAGATAGGGCAATTTAAGGAGACCCTATCTCAAAATAAAATAAAAGGGTCTAGGGATATAGCTCAAAGGTAGAATGCTCCTGGGTTCAATTCCCAGTCCCCCCCCAGCCACCAAAAAAAAAAAAAAAAACACAACAAACAAATAAAACCCCCCAGAGCTGTCAGAACCTTGCTGGGTGACCTGCCAGGTATTCTGGGGTCAGACATCTGCAATCACTACCAAGAAATACATGCTGAACACATTCTGTTTGGAGAATCAAAGTAAGTTTTGATTACTCTGTTATATGTTACTACTATTTTTTTTTTCTGAAACAGAAGTAACTGTATAGAATAATGCACACAGTCCCAGTGTGGAGACTGGAAATGCTTTCTCTAATAAAGGATCTGTTATTTCAGAAGCAACAGATCAAATGTCACTCCCTCACCACACCCCCGCAGGGACCCAAACCACCCGGCCTGGAGTCTGCAGAAGTGGGTCTGGCTGGGGCTTCTGTTCTTATGTGGTAACTGCCAGAGGGAAAAATACCTCCCTCAGCCTCAATCCCCACTGTCCTGAAAGAGCTGGCACAGTCACTGGGCCTTGCTTTCTTTTCTCCACAGCTGCACAAAACCAACCACCAGGCTTTTCATGGTGTCACAGGATTGTAATTAATCAGCAGACACCACAAAATACATGACTTTGGAATTTACTTGTAAAGAAAGCTGTGAGATTTTCAAATGCTTCTCATTTAGAAGCAATCACTTCAAAAATAACTCCTGATGGATGTTTATACTTAGTCCTATATTTGCTCACCTTGCTTGGCAAAAACAAGACTGTTTTTGAAACGCTTGGTAGCTCTGGTTTAGGAAAATCAGCCTACAGGCCCATCAGTTCTGTTACCCTGGGCACAAACCAGACAACAATTGTGATCCTGGTTATTCATCAGGAAGGGAAAGTGATCTGTTCCCATGGGTCAAATGAAGAGAGAGGTACACTTAGAAGAACTGGCAGAAAGAAGCAAGCAGAGTGACAGAGTAATATAAATGAAGCACAGAATCGGAGCAGTCACAGAGGAAATGAAGTAGAAAAGACAAGGAGGAGAAAAACAGAGGAAGGGGAGAGGGAAGAAAAGTTTTAAAAGCAAATGTATTAAGTAATTTGGTGACTTTCAGATAATATTTTTTCTTTAAAAAAATCAATGAAAATATTTGAACACACAACCACCTTCACATGACATTTAGTGTTGGGTTCAAGGAAAAAGAGGCCATCTTTTGGTGTGAGGTCCAGGCAGACAGCCAGGCCTCTGGAACTGGGATCTACAGTGAGATCCAGGCATACTAGGCAGCTCCAACCTGAAAGGTCATTTGTCCACCAGCTCTTAAGGCTGCCAGAGGCAAGGCTACTCCTTCTCCTTTTACCTCTTGCCTATAGTTCTGATCCAGAAGAACTTCTGGGCTAAGAGCATGGTTGGGCCCAGGCCTGGGATAATTTGCAAACAGCCTGTATCCCACACTATCCTGAACCAAGCACAGAAAATCCAAAGCTGCTAGACCCAAGGTGGAGGGTAATTAACTGAACACACATGAGAACTCTGAGAAGTTTGGTGGGGTTTCTTGTTGTTGTTTGGTGACACTGGGGACTGAACTTAAGGGGTGCTCTACCACTGAACTATATCCTCAGACCTTCTAAGTTTTACTTTGAAACAGCGTCTCACTAAGTTGCCCAGGCTGGCCTCCACCTTTTGCTCCTCCTGTCTCAGCCTTCTAAATTGCTGGTTTGCACAGCTGTATGACCATAACTTTCTCTTTTATTTTATATCTTTTTATTTATTTATTTATTTTTGGTACCAGGGATTAAACCCAGAAGTGCTTATGCACTAAGCTACATTCCCGGACCTTTTTATTTTTTATTTTGAGACACAGTCTTGTTAAATTGCTTAGGGTCTCACCAAACTTGTTAAGGCTGACTTTAAACTTGTGATCCTCCTACCTCAGCCTCCTGAACCCCTGGGATTACAAGTGCATGCCACTGTGACAAAAAAGATTTTAAATGGTATCAAAATATTGGCATTGCCAACAGAAACAGTGAATCTTAACATAAACTATGGACTTTGGTTAATAATGATTATCAATATTGGTTCATTAGCTGTAACAGATGTACCACTCTAATGAAGATATTAATAATAGGAGAAAACTGGTGTGTCCAGGGAGGAGAGGAATATATGGGAACTTCTAATACTATCAATTTGATTTTTTGATAAATCTAAAATTATTCTTGAAAATAGTCTAGTCATTAAAAAACATACATATTCATATAGCTTGGGGGACAGCAAGCATCCTGTGTGACAAGAGCACAGCCAGGGTGTGCAGAGGGTGGTGGGGTCAGACTGGGAAAGTACTTAAAGGTAACCTGCTGGGATGAGCATTGCCCTGTGGACAGCAGAGGCCTCTTCAGAGAGCACTTCAGTGGGGGAGCTGTGACCTGGAGAGGAAAAGTCAGTGGGCGGGGAAGGGGGGTAAGGTGTGGAGGGCCAGAACCACAGCAAGAGTCTAGACAAGAGATGGGCGCATTGAAAACAGGGCTCAAGGCCAACAGTCTGTGGGCTGAGGCTTTACTTGGCCCCTACAGTACTTTTAAACCAACATTTATGAATTGGGAGATCACATCGAAATCATCCTGATTCCCCAGTTCTTTTGGAAAGTCAAAAGATCTAGCTGTAGCTGGCCCACCTTCTTGCTGGCTGACAGTCACCTGGCTGTGGCTGAGCAAAGTGTGGACAGAGAGGGCCATGAGTTTATCCTCACTGCCCGTCTTGGCTCACTTAGCTACCTGGCCTGAGCAGGGCTCTCATTTTGCAACTTTCCCATCTCACCCACCCTATCTCAACTCCAGCAGCAATGGTTCAGAGGAAAGGATCCATTCTTCTGGGGGCTACAAAGTAGGGCTTGACAACTGCTGTGGACATGGAGCTGAGGGGCAGCTGGTGAACCAGGGGCATCTTTCAGGACCAGGTTCATAAGAGAATACACAACAGGTCTGAGAATGAGGGAGGGGACTTAAAGAGTCTGGCTGGGAACATCAAGGTTATGGCTGCTCTAATTAGGGCAAAACCAGGAATTCATCTGTGAGGAAAGAAAGCTCAATTAATAATCACATCAGAACAAACAAAGAAAAGATAGTTATTACCCCCCTAGCTACAGCATGCCCCTTGGAGAAGGGTGAGGGGTAGACTTAGAGTTGTCAGCAAAAAAGAGACCAAAAGTACAGAAGACCAACAGCACTTCCCATGACTATCACAGGCATGGGACGGTCAGCCCTGCCTTGGAGAGGGGTGGTCACTGAAGAAGCAGGAAATGCAGAAGAGGGCCAGAGAATGTGCTGGATTTCTTGCCCCTAAGACACAAGGCTCAATGAAACTCCATGTGGAGAACCTGTAAGTGGTTACCTTCTGTCCCCAACCCCACCCCAACTCTAAACAGAGAGGGCCAGGGGAGCCCCAGGCATCTGTACAAAGCTCAGGGTCCACTTGGGCAGCACAAAATCTTAAAAGCAACTCCAGAGAGCAAAATATAAGGCTCTCTGAATAAATGCCACAGGATTAAAAGGAGTCATGAGGCAGTTCCCTGAAAAAACTCACACTGCACCAGTAAAATATGTCTGGTTTATGCTGCTGGACTAAAATAGTGACTTGTGTTAGACAAGATCAAGGTGATATATTGCTGTTTGGGAATGCAATGCTGAAATGGGTTTTCCTCTTCACCAAGCATGGCTTCCAGGCAATTTTCCCCCTTATAAAATCAACAGCAGCTGAGCTCCAGAAACCAGCAGGATCCAGCAATAATAGGACAGTGAGACAGGCCATGAAAAAGGCTAATGCCAGTAAGAAAAGAGATTCTCATTTCAAAGGCTAGATCTCTATGGAGTGAATGAACTGGAACCATTAGCAATCCCAAACTCTTCGAGATCAACCAGTACCTCCACTTTTGGAACTGTATTTTCTTAAAATCAAATTCAATCTTTTCCTTTTGCAGCATGCAGACTGTGAGTGCGTACTTTTGACCCTATCACATTTAGCCAAGTATAAAAGTCCTGTCTCTGCCTTTCTGCCTCTTCTCTCTGCTTTGCTCTAATCCCCCAGCTAAGTCAGTGCTGCATTTTTCCAAACTCAGTGTTTACACAGGGTTTTATTTCGGCTGGTAAAACATCTGTATTTTTTCAGGGACTTAAATAAATGATCTATGCCGGGAATGTACAGTATAGGGTGATGTCAGGCCCCCTTTTTTTCTCGACTCACTGGGCAGAACAGGCAAACATTGTTTCAGCCTGTAGTTGGGAAGGTGAATATTTATCCTATCGACTTAATTCATACAAACAGAACTAAAGGCAGGCAGGCAGGCAGAAGTATTTTATGGCTGTAAGTGAGATTGCAAGCTGGAAGTGGGGGGAGGCTGAAGGAGGGTCTAAACTTTCTAATTCACAGAAACATGCCTAATCACATAACTGCTGGGAAACGGATACAGCAAAAGTCATTTAAAAGGCAGATCTGTGCTTGCATGTGTGTGTGGAGGAGATGGGAAAGCAAGAGAGAAAAAAGTTGTCTAACCTATATATCATTTCTAATCATGTCAAGGTGGGTTAGGATTTGCTTTCTGCTTCAGGCATATCAATCAAATCCCGGCCCAACTGTGTTTTCTCAGGAGCACCCCTCTTGCTACAGACTTCCAAATTCAGGGCAATGCTTGCAAGGCATATGTACCTGCCTATGTCACAAGAACGGAGAGCTCAATGTCCTATTTTTTATTGACAGACCAACTATTACCAGTCTTGAGGGTCAGTGTGGGCTACAGACAGAACCTTAAGAAACTGGAGCCCCTTGGTCCAGTTATTCCCTAGAAGAATGACTTAGTGGGCATGTGCCACTCACACTCACCCACCGACTGAACCCTTCGCCAGAGGGCAGGCCAGGAAGCATTTCAAGTGGTTGCTCCCTGTCTACCAGATGAGACCACATCCTTAGGAAGGTCTTGGTAAGTTCCAAAAAGGTGACTTCACTATATTATGTTGATGCTACCAGGAAGAGGACACTAATTACAAAGTGTAATTACTTCCTACCTAACTCTGGCTGGGGGAAGAGAATTGTAGGAAATAGGCCATAAATATCTTTAAGGACTATAATGTACAAAAATACCATCTCTGTGAGAACTGAGCAAATCATTTTGTGTCTCAAATCTACCCCTCCTTTCCAGAACATTCCCACAGTCCTGTTCAGAATCCAAAAGACCTTGTACCTAGATGATGAGAACAACCTAATCTGGCAGGTCTCTCCCTCTTATACAGATTTCACACACAGCTGTCAGAAGTTCTAAAGCCAAGCTCAGAGGTATCACTCCCAAGTTCAAAATCTGTTAATGACTTTCAATCTTCTTAAGAACATACTGGGAATTGAAGATTCAACTAACCTTTCTGGTTTCACTTCCTGTACATTCTCTATTGCATAAAACCTGTTCTATGACCACAGGAGATGATTCCCCATTCCTGACAACCTATCATCTTTATAGAGTGAGTGAGTATATATTTATCTTGGATCATCTCTGGCCTGATGTTTCAATTTTTCAACACAATCAGGAGTCTTGTCACCCAGCAGTAGTGTCAAAGGCCCCTACACTGACATAAAATTGGTTCTAACCAAAGAATTTCTAATTTCACTTATGAGAAACTATGTATAAAAAATTAAGTTATATTTATTTGCAAAATAAGGCTCTGTTTAGATTCCTTAGGAGAACCCTTTTCTATACTGGCTAATTTAACTTTTCTGTCTATCTGGATCTTCAACTATTGAGATTCCTTAAAGATAGTACTGAGATCTGTAAGGAACTCTTTGATGTAGCAAACTTATTAATTAATGAAAAATAACAATTTGTTCAGTCAAAACA
The DNA here is from genome assembly GCF_052094955.1 of Ictidomys tridecemlineatus. Lineage (NCBI taxonomy): Eukaryota > Metazoa > Chordata > Mammalia > Rodentia > Sciuridae > Ictidomys > Ictidomys tridecemlineatus. The sequence goes on from NW_027521245.1 coordinate 26,158, forward strand.
CAAATCAGAGTTGGGTGCCATGGCTCATGTCTATAATCCCAGTAGCTTGGGAAGCTGAGGTAGGCAGATTTCAAGTTCAAAGCCAGCCTCAGCAATAGCGAGGCGCTAAGCAGCTCAGTGAGACCCTGTCCCCAAATAACATACAAAAAAGGGCTGGGGATATGGTTCAGTGGTCAAGTTCCCTGGGTTCAATCCTCAGTTCCCACTCCCCCCAAAAAACAAACAACAGCAATGCAGGAGGGGGTAAGTGGATAGAAGAATAAATGAAAGGAAATTAGTCAATAATTGATCACTGTTGAAGCTGAGTGATGGATACACTGGGATTAATTATATTACTTGTATACATTTAAAGTTTTCTACAATATGAAGTTTAAAATATTCAGAGAGGGAAGAAAAGAAAAAACAGTAAAATGTATGTAAGATACAAAGATGAAATTAGTAAAGAGCTATGATCTTGTGAAGGAAATAAGAAATGTGCATAAATAACTGAAGTTTAAGTGGAAAAAATATAAGTGCTATAAGATAGAAAATACAAGGTCCAGAGATAAACTTGCTGGAAATTCTGCATATAGAAATAGAATACATAATAAAAATGACATTCAGGCTGTAGAGAAAAGACGGATTCATTCAAGAAAAAAATACTAAAACAACCAACCAGTCCTTTGAGAAATAATATAATTGGAAAACTACCTAAAGCCTTGTACTGAGGTAAATTCCAGATAGATAGAAAAAAAGAGTCCAATGTAAAAAAAGAAAGTATAAAAATGCTAGAGAAAAAATGTTTTATAATCTTCAGGTAAAAAGGGTTTTTATGAAGAAGCTGGGTGTGGTGGCACACCTCTGTAATTCCAGCTACTGGGGAGGCTGAGGCAGGAGGATCACAAGTTCAAGGGCATTGTCAGCAATTTAGAAGACCTTATCTTAAAATACAATATAAAAAGGGCTGGGGAGTGGCTCAGAGGTAGAGCAGCACTAGATTCAATCCATAGCACTCCACACAGACACACAAAAGCAGAAGCCATGATGGATACAAAGGATGTATGGATGTGTAAAAAGCACTGAGAACTTCTGCATACCAAAATCTACTGTGAGAATATTCAAGAGTGAAGATAAAAACTGGGGGAAATATTTGCTGATTCCTTATCAATAACAAAAATAAAGTTAAATACGGCAGGGATTCCAAGAGTTTTTCAGTTCATAGCCCGTTCAGTACCTCAATAATATTTTAATGGTGCTCTCTTGGCCAAAGGAAATACCTAATAGTTTCATTAAGTAGGTATATCCAAACAACCCAATAAGTATTTATGCCCTTACAAAGTAATGGTTGTTTAAAAAAGTGACACATAAAAGTTAAAAGAACGTATGTGTATCACTTCATTCTTAAATAACCACAATACTTAACTCATGGGACCCGTGTGCCTATTGGATATTTCATAACTGCCCAAGCCTTAGAATCATTAGACTGTACCACTTTAATTTCTGTTCCATGTTGATTTCTCATGGCTCTTGCTTTTTATCACAGTAACTATCAAATACTCAGTTTTACTACTATCAAAAGGAATGTAGTATAATTTAGAGTTGTTAACTCTAAATTACTTCAAGTCAGTCATTCACATATCATCTGACAGATGGCAAGTGTCACTGTGCTTCTCCCCCAAATTTAAAATTTGGCATACACTTTGGGAACTGCAAGTATTTAGCAAATAAAATAAACAAACAATTCACAGATGAAATATAAATAGCCAATAAACATGAGAAAATGTTTCATTATTGTTTAAAGAAGTACAACAATGTTTTTTTTTCAACTCATAAATTTGGCACAGAATCTTTTTTTATTGAATGGGTAAGATCCAATTAATATCTGGATAAGAAAATAAATACTCATTCATCATTGGTGGGAATATAAATAGGCACTACCTCTTTGGAGGGTAACCAGCAGAGCCATGTTGTTGCATACACAATGTGTCCCCCATGTTACTGGGGCAAAGCAACAATCTAGAGGTCTAGCAGTTGCCATCAGAATGGAAAACACATACTTTCTTCAATCTTGCAAAATCTACTTCTAGGAGTTTATTTGCAGACATCCTTCCATGGGCGGACTAAGATACAGATGCTCAAGGATAACCTTCAGCAACACTGGTTGTACCAGGAAAGTTTAGAAATGACCAATACAAAACCAGATGAAAACAATCATGGGATATTCCTACAAGTGGAGCCAAACTATATAGCCATTCAAAAGAAGTGTTGGAGATATATATGGACAGAACTGGAAATATCCCCAAATCATACTTTTCTTTTTTTGGGTTGTGGAGGAGGAAATGTGCTGGGGATTGAACCCAGGGTTGTTTTACTACTAAGCTGCATCTCCAGCCCTTTTTAATTCTTTTATTTTGAGATAGGATCTTGCTAAGTTTCTGAGCATCTTGCTAAGTTGCTGAAATTGGCCTCAAACTTTCAATCCTCCTGCCTTTACCCTCCTCAATTGCTGGGATTACAGGCATGTTACACCATATCAGCTCCAAATCACACTTTTAAGTGAAAAGACAGGCTGTAAGGCACTGTGATCTCATTTTTATTAATAGTGGGGGGTGAGATTCTTATATTCAATGTTTCATATTTTTGTAATTTAGAAAGCTTTTACAGTAAGAAAATACATTACTTTAAAATCTTTTCCTTTGAAAGAATTATACTCATTTTATTTGTAAAAACAGTAATCTGTGTACATTTCCTTCAGCTTATTCCAACAGTGGTACCTTATATTAGTTTATATCAAAATTAGAAAATGAACAGAAACATTACTGTCAACTAGGCTATGTATCTTATTCAGTTTTCACCATTTTTTTACACGCATTGTGGCAGGGGATAATTTTATACAGTGTATGGATTTGTGTAAGTTCTACCACAATCAAGATACAATGTGGTCCTATCATCACAAAGGAAGAGTATATTACTTTTGGAACCAGAAACATTCATATATTTCTTAACTCCATTGTTAGAATGAAAATCCACATACTAATTATTGGGACAGGTGTCTATGTGGTATTTTCACCAAAAGATGGAATTTTCAAAGCATCAGTACAACGAAGATCTCATGATATCGCCAAGGCATCTCCCTGGTGTCCTCCTCTGACATCTAAGTTGCAGCCCTGTGGCCCTGGAAGGGCAGATCAGAGGAGAAGACCATTGAGGGGAGAGAAGGCTGCCCCTGGTGTGAACATGCAGCAGCATTCTCAAAAGTGGCAGTGAGATTTTCAGCGAACAAGGTCCAAGGACATGTAAATCTATTAAATTAATTTGCACTTTCCAGAATTTAAGGCAGCTCTAAAATTTGTCTTGTAAAGAGTTTTAATTATGGAAATTAGATGAGCATTCAGCATCTGGTCTTCAGGCTGGTAACTCACATTATCCGAGCTGTCCAGAGAAAGGGTTTGGGGCAAAAACATTTAAAAACCAGGGCCTGGACTGTGGCAGCCATGGAGTCTGAGGGTTTCCTGTGTACCGTGGTAATGAACAGACTCCTCTTTTTGAAAAATGAGGATGAATTTGTTTTCTTTTACTCTTTCGGTTGCAGCTTATTTCAAGGGTCATCAAAGTAAACAAAAGGAAAAGACTGTGAATCTTTAAAAGTCAAAAAGTGACAACTGTTTATAAAGTGTTTATATTTTCAAATGGAGGAAGGAAAAAAATTATCCCTCTAAGCCCTGAGAGACAGGACGGGGGTGGCCACTCCACCCCCCTCCCTGCAGTTTGTTTGTTCATTTGCCACTCAACACCTTCAGCAGCCAGGCCCAGGAACATCTGCTGTGTCCATTTTGTGTGGAATTATAAGTCTACTGGATGGCTGGGGTTTGTGGAATAAACCCTTCTGTGTCTCAAGTGAAGGCCTCTTGTAGCCCTTTTATTAATAACTGAACCTCCCATAATCCTGCTGAGCTATGTGACATCCAACATCCCACAGACAAGTAGCAGTAAGGTCCTTCCAAATCCTGAGCTCCGCTTCCTAAGAGAGTATCACTGTTCAGAGAAGGCAACTCTATAAGATCTAAACGAAGCAAAGGGCCAGTGAAATCAATCCTATGAGCCTCCTTTGATCCCTAAGAGTATTCAAAACCTCTTGATTCAGGAGTGTTCTTAGGTGAGCTGACAATGAACTCTGAGCAGTCATCATGAATGAGCTTCTAACTGAACTTTGTAACTGTTACTAGGCAAACTTCTTGATAACAAACCTCACATGGTATTAAAATAATCACCTAAAAGATACCTTTTACATCAGCATGCTAAGCGAATTAACCAAAGTACAATTCTCAGTCTACAGCAAAGACTTCATATCATTTCTCCTCGTCCATTAGGGCTCAGCTCCCCAACTCCCTCTGCAAAGTTCCAGGTCATGGCAATCTTTCCATCCTCTCATCCCACAGTATTTATTATCTGAACCACTCATTTGGCACATAAGAAATGTTGCTTTGATTGCTATTTATCTTTTTAAGTAAACCATGCTGTTTTATCTCCTTACATAACCTTGCCGGAATGCAAAAGTTTGTTGATTTGATTTTAAATTTAAGGCAATTACCTTGCGGGCTGAGATAAACAATACTTGCAAGGCAATAGTTAACTCCATAGTGAAAGTAAACAATGAAACTCCTTGCAAATGGGCTGGTGAACAAGGTAAGATGCCCAATGAATGCAAGTCTTAAGACTGGATATGCTTGTGATAGACCATCTGCCTGTTCCTCCTCACCTACTGACAGGCCATGGGATTTGTGTGAATTCATCATCTCCCAAACTCATTTGAGGAAACTCAGAATCTTTCCTCTAAATCTGCTCCATCGAAAACACTGATGCCGGGGCTGGGATTGTGGCTCAAGCGGTAGCGCGCTCGCCTCTCATGCGTGTGGCCCGGGTTCGATCCTCAGCACCACATACCAACAAAGATGTTGTGTCTGCCGAGAACTAAAAAATAAAAATATTAAAAATTCAAAAAAAAAAAGAAAACACTGATGCCTCTATGAAACCATTCTCCCTGGAACTATTATTTGTTGGACGCACAGCTGAGTGAAACAATGACGTCACTACCCACCCACCATGCTATGAACCTTTTTGGACTTTCCTTTTTCACTATATTGCTGGAAGGTTCTGAGAACCAGGTTTTTAAAGTTCAAAACTTTGATGGATTTTCCCTTTAACAACGCCCCCCACTCCCGGGACTGACAGCAGTGGGACAAGAGGACGTTCTTGGTTTCCACCAGACTCATACTGATAAACTTCAGTCTTTAAGTCAGTAACTGTACCTCTGGGGGATATCTGGCAATGTCTAGAACATTCCTGAGAGTCACAACTGAAAGTGGGAACATTCCTGAGAGTCACAACTGAAAGTGGGAACTACCAGCACATAGTAGAGGTCAAAAATTCTGCTCAACGCTCTACAAGGCACGATACAACATTTCGGAACAAAGAATTATCCAGCCCAAACTGTCACAAGCACTGAGGTGAGGAGCCCAGGACAACTGTCAGGTCACATGCTTTGTAACCAAGAGTAGGCTAGTGACCTTAGAAAATTACTTAAACCTTTCTGAGCCTTCATTTTCTCACTTATAAAATGGAGCTAATAAGACAACTCATCTAACAAGGATGCTGTGAAGTGCTTTGTAATTACTCTTTAAGAAATTTGTCTACCATGTTAATGGATGGTATGCTCTATGTGGGCAATTTGCAGCATCTCTGTCACGACCCCCTTGTCCGCAAGGAAGACGTGACTCAGGAATCTTCTTTCAGCAGTTTATTCAGGCCCTTGATATTCTTCTAATGATTCTTCTACTACCCGGAATAATAATTGGATGCCCCTCCCAGCCTTAATAAAGCACCTCGAACCCCAATGCAAAGCTGCCACGTGTACCCTTCTCACAGGGTGCTAGAAAATGACATGCCAACTTTCTCTGATAAGGAGCTGGGAACACGCCAACTCTCTTTGATATGGAGTTGTCCTTCACAGACCACAACGGAGCCAGCGCCATCATGTAATGGCAACCACAGTCCGCAGGAACGGCTCACCACACATCTCTCTCTGTGTTAGCATCTCTCCTCACTCCTTCTAGCCATCTCTTGACACTGCTCTTTTAGAATCTTTCCTATGCCTCTGAGTTCCTACTCTTCTTGTTTTTTTTTTCTTTCCTTTTTTAGTGGCATGTTCCTTAGCAGCACTTACTTTCTTAGTGGTCTCTGATGATTTTTACAGAGACTATGCTTTTTGGCTAATCATCTTACCACACTTCCCAACAATGACAGGTGTATGGCAAAGACAAATAATTATTATCCCTTGGGTGCTTTAAGAAGTATAGTCCTTATTACCAAGTTTGCCCTTTTTGCCTTAAAGCTAAATTTTCAGTGTTTGTGGTTTACACCTAAGAGTTGTGCCGTTAGATGTCTCAAAAGAATAATTTGGTGATTCTTGAAGGTATTAGCTTTGTTAGTTATGACCCTCTAGAGGTTTATCCTTAATAGTCTCCCAACTGCACATGTTCTATAAATTCCCATCTTCAGAGGTACAGTTTTGAGCTCCTTTGTGTTGCTTTGAGAGGCACACTCTTTTAAAACAGGTGAAGTAATGTAAGCACATTCTTGTTTTCCTAAGTATTTCCCAAGTGACCCAAATCAGGTAACACTTTAACAAATGCTTCAGCTTCCACTTAGGTCATTTTCTGGGTGAATCTGTCCAGTTTGCCCTTGCTTTATTCAAAGGAAGCCAAGTGTCTTTCCTATGTATATTAGTCTCAAAGAATGGATAGTTGGATATTTATAAAATGAATTTAGGCTTATGATCACACATTATAGTGTTATTTTTAAGGTGTATGAATATGTATGCATGAACCATGTCTCCACAAAAGGAAGAATCCTGGTTATCATGAAAAAGTTGTTCACTCAAGAAACCTCTGAAGTGGTAGGAGAAAGAGAGAGGAATTTCTAACCTGATCCCGAGGGATGCCTTCAACTTCAGTGGTCAGTGAGCTACTTTATCATCGGGAAAAGAAATGTACAGCAGCTGAGCATTATGAGGAAATGAGCAAGGTGCCCACCAACAAGGGAGTCTTGGTTCATAAATTTGTGGACTAGGTACGTTTACCCTTCTAGAGAGAAGCATCTCTGAGGTTGAGGGAGGTTGGTTTTCATCAGGAGGATACCTTTTCCTCATAGTCAAGTAAGCTTTTAATGTAATACAATAGACTTGAAGGCCCAGCAGAGCTACTAAACTGACTTCTTGGGTTGGGGATGTAGCTCAGTAGTAGAATACTTACTTAACATACACAAGATCCTAGGTTCAATTCTCAGTACCAAAAACCCCCACAAGAATAAAAACCCTGACTTCTCTGAGCTCAACTCTAGTAGCCTAAGCAGAGTTTACATACTCAGCAGTACTCACATTTGGGGCTGGAAGATGCTTTGCTGTGGGTGTTGTTCTGTGTATTGTAGGATTGAGAACCATTGTACTAAGCACTCTAGCCTGTATGCACCCACACATCACAGCCACTTTGGGAAGGTGGCATTTAGTACAGTTTCTGTCCTTATGAAGCACTAATTCACTCTGCAAGTATCTGTTGACATTTGCTTGCATGCCTTCTAAGCAGAATGAAGAACAAGTATTGAGGCCCAGGAGCAAGAAAAAGCCTGGGGATTAGAGAAAGGCCTATGGGATTAGGGTTGAATAAAAGGAAGAAAGCAGAAAGGGGTGAGACTGGAGACATGGGCTGGATCAGGTCTTTTTGGTGCTTATAAACTATTGTAAGAAAGATGATTTTAAGTGTGATGATAAATGACAAAAGGATTTTATGCAGGGAATTAAGTTAATCTCACCTGTTTTAAAAAGGCCCTTCTGTTCTATATAGAAAATAGGTTAGAAGGGAGAAAGAACAAGCAGTGAGGTCAGATTCGAGGCAAATGCAACTGTCTGAGGAAAAAGTGAGCACTGGAAAAGAACAGCAGTGTGGAGGTTGAGAGGAGAGAAGTACAGATACTGGTAGATGAGAAACCACACTAGAGAAAAGGGAGAGATCAAAACGTGATCTTGAGAGGCTGAGTGAATGGTAGTGCTATTTACTGAGGACCAGAAGATCAGTGGAGGGCCAGGTTTGTGGCTGGGCCAGGGGTAGAGTTAGATTACATTTGCCTCCTGACCTGGAGGTGCAAGGAAGATAATCTTATGAATTTATGGTTTATTTAAGGAAACAGCATACATCCTACATGGAAAGGAGGGTCTACAGCCAGTGACCAAGGTAAATATTATATACAGTTAAAATCAGCACTGAATCATATTCAGGACAGCCAGAAACACTAAAGAGATAGTATAGTCCTAATCTCCATCTCCGGTTAACTCCAGGGCACATACTTACTGAGAGAGAAGGGAATATTTAAACTGCTAATCCTTTTCTCCCTTTTATTTCTTAATTTAGTGCAGAATGAACTAATTAAATATGTTCTATGCAACCCCAATAAATGCAAAATGAGATTAATTTCACTTAAGAAGTAAAAAATACCAGCAAGCAAAAATTACTGTCCAACAAGTTGAACACAAAACCTCAAGGGTTTCAGTTAGTGAAAGTTCTGAGGAAGGTGAGTGAAGACGGAAAGCTCACTACCTAAAGGTCATGGAACTTTATTAGGAAAAAGTTACAGACAAGAGAGGACCTAAAATTACATTCACAATATTAGTAATTTCCCTTTGTGACCACTGAATCTCCAATCTCCAACTACTTCTCCAGATCTTCAAACAATTTAAGTGAAAAATGTAGGAGGTTTGATTGTTTCAATAGGATTGAGATATGAAGGTAGGGCAGAGAGGGGTTGGAATCCACAACACAGTACCAGAGGACAACTGGGAAAGCAAAAGTTTATATATAATACTTCCTAATATTGGAAGAATTAGAGGCCAAGAAACAAACCACCAGGATTTCAGTGAAGTTACCATCTAAGTAAAACAGGAAATTAAGATTCCCTACGTTTCTATGGACAACAGTATGATGATTCCTAAAAACATTTTAAACAGGATTACCACATGATCTAGCAGTACAGTTTTTGGGAATATATCCAAAAGAACTGAAAACAGGATCTTGAGAGATAGCTGTACACCCATGTTCATAGCAGCAATGTACATGAGAGTCAAAATGTAGAAGCAACCCAAATGTCCCGTGACAGATGAACAAAACGTGGCACATACATTCAAAGGAATATTATTCATCCTGAAAAAGGAAGAAAATCCTAACACATGGTACAACACAGATGAACTCTGAGAATATTATGTAATATTAAGTAAGACAGTCACAAAAGGACACTCTATGACTTCATTTACACAAGATATTCAAGAGTAGTCCAGCTCCAAGGCATAGAAGGTAGAATGGTGAGTGTCTGTGGCTGAGGGCAGGGAGAAATAGGGAATTTTTTTTTTTAATTTTTTCCCTAGCTGTAGATAGACACAATATCTTTATTTTTACTTATTTATTTCTATATGGTGCTGAGGATCGAACCCAGGGCTTCACACATATGAGGCAAGCACTCCACCACTGAGCCACAACCCCAGCCCAGGGAATTGTTTAATGTGTGCAGAGCTTCAGTTTTGCAGGATGAAAAAATTATGGAGATTGGCTACATAATAATAATATATGATTGCCTTTTCTATTTTTATGAAGAATATCACTGAGATTTTAATAGGAATTGCATTAAATCTGTATAACATTTTGGTAATATGGCCATTTTGACAATATTAATTCTGCCTATCCAGAAGCATGGGAGATTCTACATAGAAATCATGAAATTTATTTGGAAAAATAAGAGATCCATAATAGCTAAAGCAATCCTTAGCAAGAAAAGTGGAGTGAGAGGCATCACAATACCAGACCTTAAACTATGCTACAGAGCTACAGTAACAAAACAGCATGGTACTAGCACCAAAATAGACTTGTAGACCAATGGTGCAGAATAGAGGACATAAAGATAAACTCACCAAAATATGGTTATCTCATACTAGACAAGGGTGCTAAAAACATTCACTCAAGAAAATATACCCTATTCAACAAATAGTGCTAGCAAAACTGGAAATCCATATGTAGTAAAATGAAATTAAACCTCTATCTCTCACCTTGCACAAAAATCAACTCAAAGTGGATCAAAGACTTAGGCACTAGAACAGAGACCCTGCGCCTAACAGAAGAAAAAATAAGCCCAATTCTTCACCATGTCAGCCTAGGATCTGACTTCCTTAACAAGACTCCTAAAGCATAAGAAGTAAAATCAGAATCAATAAATAAGATGGATTCAAATTGAAAAGCTTCTTTTCAGCAAAGGAAACAATAATATGAAGTGAGAGCTTACAGATTAGGAGAAAATCTTTACCACATGCACTTTTGATAAAGCATCAATCTCTAGGATATATAAATAACTCAAAAAACTTAACACCAAAAAAACAAATAACCTTAAGGAACTGAACAGACACTTTATAGAAGAAGAAATACAACTGATCAACAATGTACGAAAAAGTTTTCAGCATCTCTAGCATTTAGAGAAATGAAAGTCAAAACTACTGATTTCAGTCTCACTCCTGTCAGAATGACAATCATCAAGAACATAGGCAACAAGGGGTTGGGGTTGTGGCTTAGTGGTAGAGTGCTTGCCTTGCATGTGTGAGGCACTGGGTTTAATCCTCAGCACCACATAAATAAATAAATAAATAAATAAATAAATAAATAAATAAGAATACAGGCAACAATAAATGTTGGTGAGGATGTGTAGAAAAAGGTACACTCAGGAACTGCAAATCGGTGCAATCACTATTGAAAGCAGTATGGAGATTCATCAGAAAACTGGTAATGGAACTACCAAAGACTGAATGTATTCTCTAATATGAGGATGCTAATTCACAATAAGGTGGGGGGCACTAGGGAAGAATAGCGTTACCTTAGACTAGGTAGAGGAAAGTGATGGGATGGGGAGGGAAAGTGGGGCTAGGAAATATAGTAGAATGAAACAGACATTACTACTGCAATATGGTTCTGCAACATGTACACAGAAAAAATGAAGTTATATCTCATCTATGTATGATATATCAAAGTGCATAAATGCATTCTACTGTCATGTATAACTAATTAAAACAAAAATATTTAAAAAAAATAATATCAATATACTTAACTCTACTGAACCGTAAACCAAAAAATGGCTAAGATGGTAATTTTTTTGTAATATGTACTTTATCACAATTAAACATTCAGAAAGATTTTTTTTTGGTACCAGAAGTGCCCAGGGGTGCTTAACCACTGCACTGAGCCATATCCCCAGTCCATTTATTTTTTTATTTGTTTGTTTTGAGATGGGTTTCACTAAGTTTCTTAGGGCTTTGTGTAGTTACTGAGGATGGCTTTGAACTTGTGATCCTCCTGCACAGCCCCCCAAGTTGCTGGGATTATAGGCATGCACCACTGTGCCTGGTCATTTATAAAATTTAAAAAACATTCCCTAGGGACTGGAGTTGTAGATCAGTGGTAGAGCACTTACCTCACAAGTATGAGGTACTGGGTTTGATCCTAGCACCACATAAAACCAAATAAAGGCATTAAGTCCTTAATGCCTTTAAAAAAATTCCCTATGATTTGATATTATAATACTGCATTTGATATTCTTTCTGAGATGTGTTTGGATTCTGTTTATAGAATTCATCTATTAAAAAGTCTATGGATGAACTACACATTTACTTTAGATTAACCAACTGATACTTTGTTCCTGAGTTAAAGACTCTTAGAAGCCCATTTTGATTTTTTTCAATCCCTTACTAAAGAGAAAGAGTGAGAGGAAAGTTGAGAGAGAAAGGGGGGTGGAGAGGACAACAAGTATAAGGTGCGGATTAAAAAAGAGGCAAGCTAGAACTATAACATCTATAACAAGAGGCAAGCTGGAACTATGCAGTAACGGAGGGAGGAATAATTCTCAAGTGATTCTGAGACACTGGAATATCTGCATGGATGGAGAAGGCCTGCTCTATTGCTTTTCTAAAATCCAATGTTTCCAACCTCTCTACTACTATATTGGGGGCATGGCATAGAGCAAATCTTCAGAAAAGTTTTACTGAAAAGAAAAGGAAAGGTCTCCATTGCAGACTTTAGAAGATGTGGTAGAGACTCTTATGATCAGTATGTCACCTGCATCATGTTAGGGAGATACAAAAGTTTATTCTTACATCACACACTTGTGCTGAACCGTCAACTTTTCTTGTAATACAAAATCTGTCTTCTCTCCGCTCCCAGCTAAGAGCCTTCTCAACCTGTTCAGCCCCCTGCCTCCATCATCGCCATCAGCACCACTTGTTACACAATTGGTAACTTCTCTCCATTGTCTTATGTTGAAGTCTGCTCAAAATTTTACAACTCAACTCACCACCTCCACTCAATATCAAGGCATTTTTTCTGCTCTTCTTTATCCTCCCAACAGTCATGCAACCTAACATCGTAGGTCAGAAAACCTTGGGCTCCAATCCTCTTACTTTCTTTTCTACCTCTCCACCCTTTCTCTCTCAAGAGTAGGGAATTATCTAATTACTGAATTTTAAAGAAGCAAAATTCTGCTTCTTTCAGAATTGCTAGTGGGCAAAAGAACATTTTTTAGGGACTTAACCCTGCGGGAGAAGCTGGAAATTATCAATACACATTAGGGACCAGGTATATAAGCAGACTAATGTAAGGTAAGACAAAAGGAGACTCCACATGCAGGCATATGTGAAGTTACCTTCTCCCATCTGCTTCATGATAAATACATAGGTATAGGAAAAGAAGGGTGTTGAGCTGTCTGCCCCAAACATCAAATGTATTTGAAAGTGACACTGAAAATGTGATTTGGGGAGAGGTTGCAAGATCTTTGTGGCCAAGCCAAAAGTGTGAATTTTATCCATAAACAAACACTGAGGATTTCTAAGAAGGAGAATAATATAATAAAAAGAGTGTATGCCCAAGGATGATGAACCTGATAATATTTTACTTGATTCACTGAAGTCATTTTATTAAGTAATTTTCAAACTGAATTTTTTAAAAGACAGAACTGTAAAGACACTCATTATTATTCCTTTTTAAAAAAATCAGTTTACTCCTTCAAGAAGAAAAATCAAAAGAAAGATTTGATGATCAGGGTCTATATAGTTATTAGCTTCAAAGAGAAAAAATCCTCAAATATGAAAATTGTCTGAAAGCAACATCAAATCCAGATTAAAAAAACTCTGTTACATTAAATACTTATATAGTGCTTTCTACATGTCAATGATTTACAAAAAATTACTAACACTACGAGGTAAGTACCAATATGCCAGCTTTTTAGGTAAAGGAACTGAGGCATAATGAAATTAAGCAAAGAAACTTTGACATAATAAGATCAAGCAACTCAGACCAAGGTGGGAACAAAACTAAGATTCCCACTAAGGGGGTCTGCATTTGAGTTCATTCTCCTAACCACTATGCTGCTATCCTTGCTATTGTTTTTCTTTTTATGGCACTGAGCAACATTTCCATGTTATTGTTTCTTTCCTGGGAGGCTGAAAAGAGAGACAGAAGACAAATTCGGGCAAGATAAAAAAAAATCACTCTTTTCAGACTTCTATCTTCAAAATTTTCCTTTTCTTGACTGTTTCCAGACAATTATCTGTGAATTACAGCTTTCAAATAGAAGAGAGCCAGTCTACTGTACCAGTTCAGTCCCTAAGATTCCTACAAAATTCACATATCCATTCACTGTCTATTCAGGAATTGGGACAATATTGGTATAAGGCAGCAATTCCCCAAGCAGAAGCAAGATAGGTGCTATCTTTATCTTCATTGCTGCTAATCATCTTGAGCAAGAACTTCCTCAAAGTTTTCCAAGAGATCTAAAAAACTGGTTATTGGCAACTGTGCAGAATCAAGGTGCACACCCCAGGTCCGAGGCTAAGTGTAAATGTGACTGCCTAAACGTTATCACTGGGGGTCCTAGATCTCATCCACGGCCCACACTCCGACTTGCACGGTCCCTGGGAACCAGCTAAGACACGAAAGACGCTCTCTCTGGATAGCAAAACGGACAAGAGTGGAGTGCTCATGAGGGTCTCCAGACTGGGAAGGGAAGGGTCCCATATAGGGTCCAGTTTAAGAATGGCTTGGTGCGGGGCTGGAGTTGCTGGGAGAGGTGTCATCCAGGGTTCTACTAATTTAAACAACAAACGAGCCTTCGCTCGGCCGGTGCGCTTTGGTCCCGCTCGCTAGGCCAGCCGGCCTACTAGAACTCGAGCGCTGCCCGAGAGTTCCGCCCGCCTCAGGGACCAGAACTGGCGCCCTGCCCCTCTAGCGCCTCCTAACCTTCGGGTGGGTGCTCATCCAGGCGTCCGCCAGAGTCCACCTGTGAGCGCCGCCGCCATCGCGAACGCCGCCCGAGTCCAGACCACTACAGCCCGGGGTCGGCTCAGAATCGCCACTTTCCTCCATGCCCGCCCACGCGGCGCTCCCGTGGTGCACCACGACCCAGGCCCGACCAGAAGCAGGGGGGCGCGCGTCAGGGTTCCGCCTCCCACCCACCTCCCCCGGCGCCTGCTCAGAAGGAGCGCAGGAAAGTTGGGTCGGTCACTCCCTCTGACCAGGTAGCAGCACCTGTGCGAATTCGAATCTGGGCTACCGTGAGCCCAGAAGCTCTTAACCCTCCTTCAGCCTGTGCGCTTTGTTGCTCTCTGGAAAAAGTGGGGGACGCTTAAATCCTCTTTGAGTTCTCCTTTGGGGGGGTGTGTATGTGCTCATTCAGTGTCCTTGTCATAGAAATGTAAGCAGAGCCGTAAGTTTAGGGCAGACATACCTTTCAAGGTAAGTAGCACAGATGTTTATGGATGGTCAGAAGTCAGCATAAGCACGAGACCCGGAGGCCATGGACGAGCAGTTTCCACCAGCATTGAGGACATTATAAACATCTTTATGGATTTACCGAATAAAATAGGGGGACCTTTGGAGGCAGGATCACTCTAATGTGTTGAGAATGGACTGTAGCAGGCAAGAACAGAAGCAGGGAGTAGTTAGGAGGTCATCACATTAACCAGGACAAGAAAGGATTAACAAAAAATCCCCGGCAGGATAGAAATTCTGCTTCCAAACATGAGAGACTAAGAAGCTGTTGCTGAAACTGACACGTAAGGATTTTAATGTGACTCTTGTAACTATCCTCAATGAAGTAAAACAAAACATGTTTTCAGCAGATGAAAATCACACGAGGAACAAAATCTCAGCCGAGGGGCGGGGGAAGGACTTTTAAAAATCAAATGGACTTTCTATAAATAAAGAAGATAGTTTCAGAAATTTTAAAAGTTGCCTGGCGCCTTGGCTTAGGCCTGTGATATCCCAGCGGCTCAGAAGGCTGAGGCAGGAGGATCGTGATTTCAAAGCCAGCCTCAGTAACTTAGCAAGGCCTAAGCAATTCAGCCAGATCCTGTTTCTAAGTACAATATATAAAAAAAGGACTGAGGATGTGGCTCAGTGGTAAGTGCCCTTGGGTTCAAAAAGAAAGGAAATTATAGAGGAAGAAGCAAGCACACTTGACAGTAGAGCAATAAGAAATCATCCGAGGCAATAAATAAATAAATAAATAAACCTAAACAGAACCTTGGTTTTTAAAAATGAACAAAGACTCAGAGCCTTGCTAACATGATAATTCAGTATACATTTTCTCAGCAAGAGAAAAAAAAATGAGGAAGAAAAAAAATTGAAGAAATAATGGCCAAGATTTTCCCAATTAGATAAGACAAAAATTTACCAGTACAAATTCTAAATGAACACCAATTAAAATAAATACTGTTCCAAACTGTTGAAAGTCAAAGAAAAGAAGAAAACCTTGAATCTATCAAAAGAATCATACCACATTACCTACAAGGAGAGGCCACAGATGAGATTCATAAATTGCCCTAGAATATGTTGCATTTGAATGAAGTCATTAACCTTTGCCACATAAAGCAGCTACTAAATCCCAAAGAAGCAAACAGCACTGACATTGATAGGCTTATTGAAGCACTCAACACTGACACTAATTCAAGTAATTGGAAGTGAATGAATCTCTCTGGTCCCTAAGATCTAAATCAGTTGACATGATGGTATTTATAGAAGCATTAAGAGCATGTTGTTGCTAATCTGAGTACTGGGGAAATTTTATAAATCAGTAATGAGATCTAATGGAATCAGATCCTGTGTGAATAAGGCTCAGACATCTTCAAGAAAAGATTTCCAGCTTAAGTTTAAATTGAAAAGGGGCTGGGGTTTGGGGAGAGGCAGAAGGATAAAAAAAGAACCATAAACTGAAAAAACAACAAATAAGTGCCATCCTTTGGCAAATAGACTAAGTACTATTGCTTAGGAAAAAACATGACATATTCAAGTATTCAAAAATATCAAATACTTCTGACTTATAATATCATTGCCTATTTAAAGAGTTGAAGAATGAAATTGGAGTGTCCCTTGGCTTCCAGATTAAGCAATGAAAGAATTTAAATAGGTCTTGCTGATTGTAAATGCCTATAAATGGACACAAAGGATTTGGAGACACTTAGACAACCAGGTGTTTTAAGTACAGAATCAAGATGGCTATTGTTTCACTCTAGAGTGAAATCTGTCCTAGAATATGTTGCATTTGAATGAACAGGGTAAAATTTCAGCTTCTGATAGAAGGAGGGAATTCTTTTGTAAATGCTTCAATAGTTCACTATATTAGAGAAGCAAAGTGGTTAGAAAAAAAAGCTAGGTAAGTAACAACAAATAAAGTTCCCTCCAGAGTATACTGCATTTAATCAAATTCTGTGTAATCTGGCACTTTCTATACTGATTTCCCAATTTGATATCCTGAGTCAGACCATTTTATTCCTACAAAAAATCTATATTGTCTAGGCAGAGACATATTAATTCAATTAGAATCTCAAGAGGAAAAGAAAACATTGAATTATGATGCAGACCTTTAATGTGTTTTTTAAAAAGGAACAAGAAGAAAAAGTTTTTTCACAATATAGTATAAGACAATGATCTCAAGCTGAAAAATGTAGGCTAGCATTCTAGAAAAGCTTTTCATTCATTAGCTGTTCATATATATCTTCCTGTTTCTAATACAAACCATGCAATTTCCCACTCTGTTTCAAGAATGGCTGAGATATTAATTCTTCTAATTAAATATTTAGAAAGCTATAGTGTTTTGCTATTCATATGCATGAGCATATGTGAGGAGTCTCCATCATGTAGAAAAAAATTAGAATAATCCAGATGTTATTCTTCATTCCCCATAAATTTAAGAGTGCAATCTATTCCCATTTATAAAATCAAGATATAGTATATTTATTTATTTATTTGTACTGGGGATTGGACTCAGGGGCACTTAACCACTCGAGTTAAGTCCTATTTTGTATTTTTTTTGTAAGAGATAGGGTCTCTCTGAGTTGCTTAGTGCCTCACTGTTGCTGAGGCTGGCTCTGAACTCTCCATCCTCCTATCTCAGCCTCCTAAGCCACTGAGATTACAGGCATGCGCACCCAGCTAATTATTTAATTTTTAAAGAGCTGCTTACACTTTGAACAAAGCAACTACAAAAACTTAGAAGTTGTATTTCATATTTGCTTTGCAGATGTGAAAAAGCATTAAAAGCAATTCATTGTTCAAAAAAAACCCCAACTCTGTCTCTAGCTGTTTATTCAATAAATGATATCAACCTACCTTACTGCAGACTGAACAGAAACCCACACTGAAAATTAGCAAATTGAAAATACCATATTAAAATTACTCCAAAATCTTAATAGTGGTTCTGGTGGGGTAGTGGATTATGGAAGATTTTCCTTCCTTCTTTCGTTTCAATCCTTTCTCTCTCTGCCCTCCCCCATCTTTCTTTTTTTTTCCATTTCCAACATTAAAAAAAAATTATTTAGTAAAGTAGATTTTTTAAACAAATTATTGAATTTTAAAGACTTTGGCCTAAAAAGACAAATCCAGCCCTCCATATTCATGTTAAAATATCTCTGGGCTGGGGATGCAGCTCAGTGGTAGAGCGCTTGCCTAGCATGTGTGAGGCACTGGGTTTGATTCTCAGCACCATATATAAATAAGTAAATTAAATAAAAGCTCATCAACAACTAATAAAAAATATTTTTTAAAAAATATATCTGACATTTAACCTTGTTTTAAATGCCCCTTCCTGCTCCTTTCAAGTCCTCCCTCCTCTTTCCATCTCTTCCTCCCCCTTCCTTCCTTCTTTTCTTCCCTCCACTTTTCCTTTCTTCCTTCCTTGTCCAAATCCTCCAGTACAAGATCAAGCAGAAGTGATGAGACCTGACATTCCTGTTGTTCCTGATCTTAAGGGCAACACTCTCTGTCTTTCACCATTAAGTCTGATGTTAGCCGTAGGCTTCTTGCAGATGTCCTTTTCAGGTTAAAAATGGTCCCTTGTAATCCTGTGAATAAGAGGATTTCAGTGAGGATTGAATGTTGGGTTTGTAAAATGCTTTTTATGCTTCTCTTGAGATAATCATACTGTTTTTCATTTCAAGTTTATCAATATGGTAAATTGTGTTGATTGATTTTTTCCAATTATTTTATTGTGATTAAATACATATAATGAAATTTATTTCTCGACCAATTTTAAATGTACAGCTCAATAGTGTTAATACATTCATATATTGTGCAGCTATCACCAATATCTATCTCTAAAATGCTTTTCATTTTGTAAAACTGAAACTTCATATTTCCTAAATAGTGACTCCTTGTGTCCCCTACCCCGGCCCCTATCAACCACCAGTCTAATTTATCTATGATTTGTCCTATTCTTCATTCCACATGTAAGTGGAATCTTACAGTATTTGTCTCTTTGTGACAGGCTTATTTCACTTAGTCTAATGCCCAGATTGACACGTTGTAGCTTACATCCCAATTTCCTTCTATATATAATATTTCATTGTCGGCATATAGACAATTTGCTTATTCATTCATTAGTCATTGGGTACTTGAGTGGCTTCTACCTTTTAACTATTCTGAATAATGCTGCCATGAACACAGGTGTACAAATATCTCTTTGAGACTCTGATTTCAATTCTTTTGGTTATATGCTTGGAAGGGAAATTGGAGTTGTTGGATCATATGGTTAATTCTATTTTTAATTTCTTGAGAAACTGTCATGCTATTTTCCACAGCAGCTGTAGCTTATTCCTACCTCCAGTGCACAAGGGTTCCGTTTTTTCTACATCCTCTCCAATGCCTATTATTTCCTATTTTTTGGTAGTAGCTATCCTAATGGGTGTTAATGTGAGTTTCAGTTTGAATTTCCCTAAAGATTACTGATGTTGAGAAACTTTATGTGCTAACAGTCTTTTATATATCTTCTTTGTCGAAAGATGTATTCCAACTCTTTGCCCATTTTAAGAAATGATTACATATTAAATTATATAAAACCATATGATCTTCCAGCTTTCATTCTACTTCCCATGCTACCCTGTAGCCATGCTCCATAACTTCAGTGCAGTTTCTCAAACATGCTATGCTGTTTCATTCCTTGGTTGTGCAGTTCTACTTACTTGGAATTCAACCTCTGTCGCCCTTTCTGCCCATTGTCCTTTCCTTAAGATACTCTCATTTTTCATGGACAAAACTTTGAGACAGTTTGACTTGAGCTCTTTGTAACTCAGTAACTGCTCTTCCTCCCTCATTGCCTTTCCCTTTCTAGGACCCAGAGTCCTCAAACCCACACACCGGATATCTATAGAGATTGCTTTGTCATCAAAATGTTCCATGCTCCAAGTAGCGATCCCATCGGCCAATCTCTGCCATCAAAGCTTCTTATAGTACCTTTCAGTTTAGGTGTTAAGATTATGAAGTCTGATGTGATCATTTTACAAATGTAGGAATGACAGAAGATATTGCCTAAGATAATGCCTATTTCTCAAGTGTTTTATGTTAAAATTAGCATAGTCTCAGTTCAAGTGGATTTTACATTGTAGGATTTTAGGCTGGTTAAGATGGGGAATAAAAACTAGTCAGGTAGTGAAAGGAAGCTAGAAACAAACAGAAGAAACAAACCTGGATGATTCTGCCTCAAGATTCTCTCTGCCAAGTGCCGCCCAGCAAGACTATATGGAGGCCAGGGACCTTTTCTCCCCCCCCCCACCTTTTTTTTTCCAGGAGGGAATTCAAATGCACAACACCCAAGTGAGAGACACTAAGTAATTTTATAAATGTCTGTTCAATGAAAAAATAAGGCAAGTCTTCACTTTTTTTTTACATAGGGAGAAATTGATTTTCAGAGAGGTCTTCAACTTCCCAAGGTCACAAAGAAAATAAGTGACACAAATGAGATGGAAATTCAATTCAAGCATCTATCGTTCTTTCTAGAATGTCACAGCTGCCACAAAGGCAGCTTGCCTACTGGGGGCACTGAAACCTTAAAAAGTTTTCCTGCAAGAATCCCTCTGCCCACCTCAGAGGCTTTCCTCCTGCCACTACTAGGCTAAGGGTGACAGTCAATGAGGCTTTATTGTCCCCAAAGGAAGCCCACTGTGCTAGAAGAGTGTGAGGAGGGGTTATGAGAGAAAGCATGTACTTCCAACCTCACGTGGGGACTGTTGGGGCAGTCCAGGGACAAAGAGAGGTGTGCAGAACCCTGACTTCCCATACCATCAGTTTCCATGGAGAGAACACCATAAGCAATGGATATTTTAAAAATACAATTGGCTTTCATTTTAATTAGGTTTTACAAAGTAAATATCTTAGAACATTGGTTCTATGAGAGCAAAAAAATCCAAGATCCACATGACTGGTTTCTAAAGAATTTATGGAACAACTCTGTGAGTAAATTGGGGACCCAACTTTTCCTAAGCTTTTCCTCCTCCTTTCCCACCCCACCCTGCTCCTATATTTAAAATGATCTTCTACTTTTAACACACCCTGCTGTGCCCTTAATATTCTCAGTGACTACATTAGCACACTAAGTTAGCTAAAAGTTTTAAATACTTGTTTTGCAATTTATATAACTAGGAAAAGTTTGATTTCATCTACAGACCAGATTTTGATTCCTCCAGGAGAACTCTGTGGAGTTGATTTCATTAAAATATCAGAAATGGCCATAAGGCCCAGCACAAGTAGGACTTTAGGTGTTTCATCCATTGAAACAATGAGCTCAGCTAAGCTGTGGACTTCAGGTAGCTGAAGGAAAATAAGAGAGAAATGTGGTCTCCTGGCGTTAATCTCCCTCTATTAGCAGTACAGTGGACAGATGATGAATATTAAACCAAGTGTCTCTAAGGCATGGGAATCCTAGTCTTGAACATCTCATGACATGCTAAAAAAAGAGAAAAGAAAGAAGATACAACAAAATGGAAATTATCTCTGTGAAACACTTCTTCTAGTCCACCATTACCCCCCGCACTGTAGAAGTGACCAGGCCTTCCTCTCTCCCTCTGATGTAGCTGGTACAAAGTTTTGTTGTGACAATTCCAAGAAATGTTTAACTCAAGTTTCTCTACAAGACTGTGAGTCCCTTAAGAACAGCACAGTTCCCATAGGATGGTGGAGGCAAGCAATGTCTTTAGGCTGTTAGATGTAAGAGTAGGAATATTAGACATGAAGGAAGGGCAGGAGGCATAGATTTGGAAAATGAAATCACTGCAGGAGAACCCAAGGAACAGAGGATCAGCACATGGGAAAACGGTACACAGGGAAGGGGCTTGTGGACAACTAGGATCAGAAGAAATCATGAAGAAGAGATTATGTAAGAGAGGTCAGAGAAAGTGAAAATCAAAGAGAAGTCACTGAATTTGCCAACACTGAAGTCATCTGTGGGCTCTGCCAGAACAGTCTCAGTAGAGAGAGCTGGAGCCACATTGGCTGTGGCAAGAGGGCTGAGAGGAGAGGAAGTTGGAAAGGATGGCAAACCTCTCTTTCAAGGAGATGGCCAAAGGGTTTTTTTTGGGTTTTGTTTTTTAAAATAAGAGAAAGCACTGACTCAGGGTTTTAGGTTGAGAGAAAAGAATTGGTGGGAAGTCACCAGTTGAGGATTCAGTGGACAGTGGAGATAAATGAAGGCGAAAAATCATGGTAAAAAGGGAACAGAGGTTATAGATGACCCTGGAGAGAATAGGAACCTGCAAGTAAGGAGTGTACCAAGAATGCTGGTTAAGGGAGAGTGTTAAGGGAGTTGGATGGAGGAAGCCATGGTCTTCCAAGGAACTGAGCAGGTCAAAGGAGAGTGACCAAGGCTTAAGAGCTGAGAAGGTTGACAGAAAATACATGGGCCAAGGGACAGAGCCAAGGACGAGTGGGATCCTCCACATTTGGTTAAAGGAGTTCAAACAAAAAGAAGAAATTTCACATTCCATACTCACTTCCCTGAGCTACCTTCAAGAGTAAATATCTTTCCTGAGTGTATCCAAGCAATTTCATTGGATGTGCTGATTGGATTTTCCCTGTTACTCTGGGTTAATTTAGGTCATTTTGAAAAAAGAAAGAAAGAAACAGGGTGAAGGAAGGAGGGAGAGAGAAAGGAAGAAAGAAAGAAAGGAAGGAAAGAAGGAGGAAAGGAAGGAAGGAAGGAAGGAAGGAAGGAAGGAAGGAAGGAAGGAAAAGAAAGAAAGAAAAAAAGAAAGAAAGAAAGAAAGAAGGAAAGAAAGAAAGAAAGAAAGAAAGAAAAAGAAAGAAAGAAAGAAAGAAAGAAAGAAAGAAAGAAAGAAAGAAAGAAAGAAAGAAAGAAAGAAAGAAAGAAAGAAAGAAAGAAAGAAAGAAAGAAAGAAAACAACTAAATTATTCGCATCTTTCACACCCATCCTCACTTGGAGCGGGGCTTCAGAACAATGACCTGTAAAGAGTTTACTTTTATTTCCAGGGGTCTCCCCGGACTCTAAAATTCTCCACGTCTTCAAGTTTGGTGTTATTGGGTGTTTACTCAGTCAAGAATAAATTTCAGAAGAAGTCGAGTGTCTTAAGGAAATGCAAACATTCTGCCTTTGTGGTAGTTTAAAAATTGTTCATCATAGTCGTGAAAAGTTGGGGTGACTTTCCATTTCAGAATTCGACTCATTTGTCAATAGGTGCATTATGAAAAACTGGATACATTGCATCACTGTGAAGGACTTCAGACTGCGGTTTGCAGAAGCAGAATAAATTTTCTTGGGGTTGTACCGTTATGTGTACACACACACAGACACACACACACACACACACACACACACACACGCCCATTGGCAGACACGGCCACACCTCGCAGCTTGGGGAAAGCCACAGACCTCATCTGTACCGACTGAGCCTGGACTGGAGAAAGTTTCCGCAGGACTCCGGACAAACAGACTCACGGCCACGACTGTCTGCGAGCTAAGCCACAGGCGAGGGCTGGCGGGCAGGTACGCGGTGCGCACCAGCGTCAGGGCCTGAGTGGCGGCAGCGGCGGCAGGAGGTCCTGGGAGCTGCAGCAGTCGGTGCCAGCGCGCGCGTGCCGGCTGTCCTGGGCCAGCCGCATCCCCCGGCCGGCCGCCGCTGGCAGCCTCCTAGCTCTGCGAGAGCCGCCGCCGCCGCCCCTCCCGGCGGCCTCTGGCGCCCTCGGGCAGCCGGGCTCCACACTCGCGGCAGGACCTGCCCGCCGCCGGCCCCAGTCCGAAACATGGCTGCGCGCCCCACTGCCACCCTCGCTTGGTCGCTGCTGCTCCTGTCCTTGGCCCTGCTCGGCGGCAGCTGCCGGGCGCGCTTTGCTGCGGAGCCGGACTCGGTGGATGATGAAGAAGAGCCGCTGGTTTTCCCAGAGTCGCCCCTGCAGAAACCCACGGTGCTCGTGGCCATCCTCGCCCGCAACGCTGCGCACACGCTGCCTCACTTCCTAGGCTGCCTGGAGCGGCTGGATTACCCCAAGAGCAGGATGGCCATATGGTGAGCGGCAAGAGCCACGGGCTGTCGCGGCGGGAGGCGGGAGCGGCTGTCTAGCAGGGACAGCGCCCCACGCTTGGACGAGGGCACGCGGGACACCTGGCTCGCACATCCTTAGCTGTCTGTGCGGGTCCTTGGGATCGCGAGGTGGCGCTGAGAAAAGGCGCGCAGGTCTGTGTACTCTGGGGGTGCTAGGGATCTAGGGATAACCGGCTTGCTGGAGAGAATATGGGTGATGTACCATCAGGGTGGCCTCCTCCCCATTCCGGCACAGGGGAATTTGGGGAGACCCATCAGGAAGACTTTCAACTCCCTACCTTTCAGTTCTCAGAAGTTTTCTTTATACCCCAACCCTGGATGAGGGGATAGAGTGCTCGTCGCGGTCCCTCCAGACAGGTCCCCAAAATCCAGTGCCAGCTGTTTTGTGTGACTGAAGCTAGATTATTCTAGGCTGGCTTGGTAATACTGGGACTCAGGCATGGTCACAGAAGATGCCCTAATGAATTTGTACCTTGATATCATAGTACATGGGATTCAGTGGACCAAGGTTAGAACCATTTCCACCCCCAAATAAGATGGATTTTGAAGTCCCCTCTTCTCTCCCATGTAACAAAATACCTGAAATTTAGTGTTGCTTCTCTGATCAATATATCAGTTGTCAAATTTTATATAATAAATTGACTTGATATTCTGTAGATTTGAACTAGAGAGCACATAATTTCTTCAAAAGGAACACCATCATTTGAGTCCAAAGGAACAGAGAGTACATAGCCATAGTTTTACCTCCTGAAATAATTTCTTCCTAGTGAATTTTTTGAGTTCTCATCTTAATTAAATCTCACTCCCTGCTCTTACTAACATGATAGATTTTGCCTCATTTTCTCTTTTCCAATTCTTCCTTATTCAAGTTTCCAAAGAGGCATTTTTCTGGGTTGGCCTTGGTTAACAGATTTATCAATACATTTATTTATCCATGTAATTAGTTTTAGTAGAAATCAATTGTCTTGTCTGAAATAATGAGGAGAAGCTGTTCTTCCTTTCATCTTGTAGAAAATGATTAGGACTTTAAAATATCTAGACAGGTTATTCTTGTTTGGGGCAACTTAAAAAAAAGTATTTGCCTTCCTTAGCCTTTGATCCTTGGGAAGATAAAGGTTACAGATGGCCACAGTCTGTAGTTAATTTCACTCTGGGTGGTAAAATAATATGCTATCAATTCCAGATCCCTGAACAATCTACTGTTAACAAATGAGATCATTTTGGATAGAAGAATTGCATATGTCATTGTCTCAAAAGAGAAATGGGCTGCAGATTCTGTCTAGCGACCCGCTTCCAAATGCTAGCTCAGACTCCTCCCCGCTTTTTCTGAACTTGGCTTTAATCCCACTTTGACATTTCAGACACTCTGAGTGCTGCACAACTCCAAGGAAGTAAACAGTAAGGCATACCAGGAACATATTGTGAAATAAAAAGTACAATTGACAAAAATAGTCATTTTATGTTTCTTTTCAGTCATTTTTTCACCCAGAAGAAATTAATACATTTTTTTCAGGCTTCTTAGAAAGGTAGAAAGCTTTGATAATCTCTACAAAAGACCTTTATTTGTTGAAATAAAGTGTAAATATATGAGGTTGCATGGATATTTTCTTTCCATATCTCAAAAGTCTACTTTTTAAAATACCAAACTGTAATCATCAGTGTGGGAACCGTCCTCCAATATGGTGGCCACTAATCTTGGATCCTGGATTTGACTCCTTCTGTGGTCTCTGCCCATGCTGAGTCATGTGACCAAATAGCCAAGGTGGCAGTGAGGGCATGTGACTTCTGAAGCCAGATGGTAGGAGGCACTACAGTTTCCATTGTGGTCTCATGGTTTCTTGCTCTGGGGGATGCCAACCTCCATGCCACAGGACAGCCAAGCTCTCCAAGGAGTGACCTTCATGGAGAGAAGAAGGCTGGCAGCCAACAGCCAGAATCAACTTGTCACCATGTGAATGAGCCCCCTAGGAAGTGTATCTTCCAGTCCAGTTGAGCTTTCAGATAATTGCAGCCCCAGCTGAAAGGCTTTTCAAAAAGTTGATATTGATGCCGAGGCCTGAATGAAGAGAAGGAGCTGCCTTGTCAAGGTGGTAGGTGGCAGGATGGGGAAGGGTGGAGAAAGTCAGGGAATGGGCTCACATGGAAGCAAGATGACTAAGGCTGTTTTGTTCTTGAATGTTATGTGCCTTCTGAATGACATTCCATTCTTTGAGCTTGTTCTTGGGAGAAATATGATCAGTTTTCAATATCAATAGCTGCATATT
The DNA here is from genome assembly GCF_052094955.1 of Ictidomys tridecemlineatus. Classification (NCBI taxonomy): domain Eukaryota; kingdom Metazoa; phylum Chordata; class Mammalia; order Rodentia; family Sciuridae; genus Ictidomys; species Ictidomys tridecemlineatus. Next base: position 52,355 of record NW_027521245.1, read on the forward strand.
TTTAATTCTTACCAATCCATTTACCTTTACAATTTAACATCTGCCTGTTCAAGGCTTTGTGTATTAAAGTTTATTTATTATGTCAGCAAATTCCCTACTTTAAGATCCTCTGCATACTGATTTCACAGAGGAATATTCTGATAGGACTTTTTTGGCTCTACTGTCACCAGTGGCAATGCCATTATTAACAGGATCAAGGAGGCGGTGCTCATGAAAAATCAAAGTGCTTTATTTGAGAATAAAATTAAATTAAATTAAACATACCATTTCAACAATACATGGAGACATTCTTCAAACCATCCAATGTGTCTAAAAACAGATGTGTGCTGAGCATCATCAGATCAGCATTTATCTCTCATTTAAAGCTCAGGTTAGGAGTGTTTAAAAGGACTCCTAGTCTTACAGCAGAGATACTGGGTTTTAGGTGATAATTTGTTGTTCTCCTGTAATTTTATTTGTTTTCCTTAAGCATGGAGAAAAAATTTGCAAAAACGTAGATCTGCGTCTTGAATCCTCCTTATCTTTCCCCAGAAATCATCTGCACATGTCAACCTTTGCTGTCCCTGATCCCTTGGTTGCTGTGACAGGACATGTCTTCTTGATTAAAAAGATTTCTCAGATTGGCTCTGGGCTACACACAACAATTTGTTATGGGCATCTGTGAGTTTGTGAATGTATTCTGTCTCAACTACAGAGTATTGTACCCCTTAAAACTCTTCTGTCAGTTTCAATTGTTTGAGGCTTTGGTTTTGTTATCTTCTAAACCAGGAATCAGATTACCAAATGCAGAATGTGAATGAAAAACTATCTTCATTTTCTAGTTTATCAATTAATATAACAGAAAAGTTTGTCAGGCCCAAGATTATAAGCAAAGGGTACCGATTACTGATTTAAAAACAAAACCCCTTTAAATCAATATTCAAGTTATGTTTCCTGCTTAAATCCCTTAGCCTTGTCCTGGGGAAAAGTCTCAATGAGTAATTATTTCAGACCAGTGAGCTCATAGTGTTTGCTTGGCAAAGATCAGCTTTGGCTTCTTCATGAAAAAAATAGCTGCCAGGACTTTTTCTGTCTCATACCTGAGCCTTCACAAATGCTACTGGAGACCTCGCAAGACTGAGATTCTTTAGGTCACCATGGCATTTTCTCTGTTCCTCATATAGTGCCACCAAGAAGTGTGTTGATACAGAGGAGCCAAATATCAAGGCAGAGAGCAATGATTCATTTATTTTGAAAGGGAGGGGCACATGGACAGTGACTGAGGGAAAGACCCCAGCTGTTCAAATGCGCGTTTTCAAATTCAAGATGTTTCGAAGTCTAATCTCTAATAAAAATCATAATTGCAATCTGGTTTGCTTTAAGCAGATGTATGATTCCACAATAAATTCGATTTGTTTTTCAAAAGGCTTCCCCTGCTCCCCTGCATTTGGCATTCTTACTGCTTGCTACTGGCAGAAAATATTTCTTCCTTCTCAATTTATTCTGATCCCTGCTGTCTAGAGAATCTTCCAGCATATTAATTTATGACATTCAGAGATTGCATATTCATTTCTGTACAGGTCTCTGTGCCAAAAATTGGCTCCAAAATATCTCACACCTTTCCATTTATATATGTTGTGCAGCATTACTGTTTATATCTTATTAAATATTTAGATTTTCAAGGTAGAGTGAAGAATGTGTGTATAGCCTGAAAAAAAGGTTTCTAGTGCACCTTGACTTTATTAGCAATCAAAAAAAATTTTCCTATGAATGAAATCATTGTTCGGATTTGTTTCCCATCTTGTTTGCTTTGCTTCTGAAGATGTTTTGAAAGCTTGATTTATGGGAGTGGAATTCTGTCTATGCTTCCTAGGAAAGGAAATATAACACATCAGTTAGAATAATTAATACTAGAAAAGAAGCATCCTTCCCCTCTTGTGCAGCAGATCACCCAGCCCATCTCAAATGTAGTAAGGCAGGAAGAGGGAGAGAGGGAGGGTGTCCTCTGTATGAGCTAGATCTCTCAGATATAATTTTTAAAAGTAGTTTTGTTGTTTGTTGATACTCTTAGATAATATATTTTAATTAATATATACTAATTGTGTCTGTTTAGTGTATATATATTGCTAGCATAGCAATTATTCTTCTGAACAGTTTGCTATATGACGTAACACCCTGAATTTTATAATGCCTTTCACTTAATAATGACAGCTAATGTTTATTGAATCCTGTGTGCCAAGGATTATGATAAATTTCCATGAGTGAACTCACAATAATCCCATGAAACACACATAATTACTAGTAGTAGTGACCTAGCCCAGGACCAGAGGCAAATTAAGGGTGAGCTCTGTCCCCTTGCTGAGGACCCATCACAATATATTCACATTTGTTTTCATAAAATCAGCAAAAGGAAATATTTAATCATAAATTGGCTAAGACCCTTCCATCACACTTCTTGTTTTGGGTGGTCCTGGAGCAGCAATGGCATATCTGTGATCTGGTTCAGGGGACATTGACTCAGGATGCATGTGATTTGGGGTTGGTGGGATCACGTGACTCACAGTTCTTTCCACATGCAGTGCTTTACTCTTAAGGTCCACTTGGCACCCAGATGAAGGACCTGTATGAGAAGTAAGTGGGGTGTAGAAAAGAAATAACAATTGAACCTTGTCTCTGGAAAATACTTTCATTATAGTTTGGTTATGAAGTGTCCTCCACCAAATTCCTATATTCATGCAGGAATATTCAGTGGTAAATGATTAAATTATGAGAGATGTGATCTAATGAGTCCATCCTAGTTTAAACCGACTAACTGGGTGTTAACTGTAGGCAGGTGGGTAGGAGGTGGGTCACGAGGAGCATGCCCAGGTCATCTTCCATGTAGCCCCTTAACCCCTCTCTCTGCTTCCTGGCTACTATGAGGGGGCTGGCTGTCCTCTGCCATGCCTTTCTGCCATGATGTTATGCTGCACTGTGGGCCCAACCTAGGTCCAGAGCCATGGAGTCAGCAGACTATGGACTCTGAAACTGTGAGCCAAAATAAACTTTTCCTCCATGAAGGTATTTTTGTCAGGTATTATGAGCACAGAAACAAAAAAACTAACTAACATAACTTCATCAGACATGGACAGTTTTAAGTGAATGATGTGGGTCTCATTAATGTCTGCTCAAAACAAAACTAATGTCAGAAATATACTTAGTAATACAGCAGATACAGTTGAATATAATTATAAAAATACCAGACACACTTCTTTTTTCCTATGGGCACCATGTGAAGCAGAAGGTTTCAGAACTACTTTTGTTTTTTAAAGAACTCAAGCCTATGACAGCACTATGAACAGTGAGTACACAAGACCACAGGTCCAAATTCACAAGTGTCTTCTACATAGTAACCCCTCAGGTTGTACTCTGGCAGACTGGAGGCATCTTGCCCTGGCAAAGCCTGGAAGTTCCATTTGAACTGCCACCAATACAGCAGTGGCTTGCAAATTTCTAAACTGTTAATAATAAAAAGGAAATTTTTATCAACTTTAAAGGAAGAAAGCAAATTTATATTCTGCATATATAAAAATATATCATATATATCTGTTTGGGAAGAAGTTGAGAGTATATAAATGAAAATATGAGAAAGTAAATTTATAGAAGAATATCAGGCAGTTAATTCATGAAATTTTTTTGTGGGTTTTAGATGTTTGTGGTATTTCTCAGCTTTTAAAATGTTGTAATTTATTTTCTCATTCAAAATAAATACTCACTTTATATACTTTTACATGATATTAAAATAGTTACTTGTATATTCATACACATAGAATTTTTTATATTTTTCTTAAATGAGTACAAAATTTTTGTGGGGCCTAAAACCCCATAAAAGCTGGATTCAACCCTATCCAGGTCCTTGGATTTAAACCCAGCACCTGTCCTGTTGCTGCACGGTGCCACTTGAATGGTACAAAGACTCCTTTTAAAATCTTGCATTCACTTTTGATTATCTCACAAACCAGCTGATCTTTCCATTAAAGCTCATGTCAGGATTTTCTGGATTAATGAAATTAAGCTTTATTCAACACTGAATCTCACTACTGAAAAACAGCATCCCCAAATTAAAGAATAGTATTTTAACACTCACACTCATTCACACTCATTTCCCACAATAAAAATGATTTTCAGACATTCCGTATGGCCGCTTTTGCCACCATGAATTTGCACAGTTCTTAGCCCAAGGAGTTCTACTTCCAGCTGGCTTCGTCATTCCCTCCTGGATCTTTGGAGTAATTCAGTGAATGACAACAATTTTAGTGGCTGATAATTTATAATCTAAGGGGAAAATTCTAAATAATTTTGACACGGAGATAATTTTTAATAATTAAGGGTCATTTTGTGCATAAAAATCATTTTGTCACATTTATTAACTGTGTATGGCCTCAGAAACTACCATGTGCCTATAAATAAAACCACCCATGACAATCTGAGGCTTGGTGCAAGAATTCATTTTTATAGCATTACCTTTGACATTTTAAGTCCTTCAGCATATTCACTAAGGTTGGTAGTGACTGTCAATAAATCCTAATGAGTTAGAGTTTCTAACATGTTTGAATACTGCACTTGTCTATCACATCCACTGTTGGGGCTTAGCATCTCTTCCTAGTTTTACATATAGAACTTTTTGTTTCCTTTAATAAATCTCCTGCACTGCTCAGGAGGCATCCTGAGAACTCTCTGGCTTGTCACCTGCTGCTATTGTTCTCTCTGTAGCTTCTTTCCTGACTTTCAACAGAATGACTTCATGGCAGGCCCAGGAACCTGCTGTGTGGAACTTACAACTAAGAATGTTCTGTAGGTCCCCGTGCAGGGAAGTGAGAACAACAGGCTCCATTTTACCAAATTAGCAGATGTGCAAGGGCAAGGCCACATTCTTTTATTTACTCATTCACTAAACACTTGTCACTGACAGGACTTTGAGGAATGAGTGAACTGCCGCCTCCCTCCCTTTAGAAGCTCAGCCCCACAGAGCATGGTGGTGCAGGACCAGGCCCTGCCTGAGAGCCCGGAGGGTCGCGGAGCCAGGCTGGCGAAGTTGGCCGTCCCCAGGACAAGATCCCGTGCGTTTTAACCTTACATCCACATGGGACTTCTCTCTATAACAAATTCTGCCAGCTTTACCTACTTAACCCTCTAGCATGTTCTCACTTTTCCCTATTTGTCGCTTCCTTCCTTCATGTCAAGGTCATCTCCCATCTTGATTGCTCTGCCTTTGGTTTTAACCCCCACCAATCCACCTACTGTCCACACTGCTAGTATGTACTGTGCCTTTAGGTGAAACTGGCCACGCCACTCCCAAACCATGAATGACCTTTGGAGGTAAAATCCATTTGTCTTGGAAAGGCACACCAGGCCCTGCACGCTATCAGATTCTACTGGTTCCCCTGCCCATCCTTCCCCATCCTGCCCTTGTTTCTCCTGCAGCAATAGTATAGAAATGCCAGAGGGGGCCACAAATCTCTCTGGCCTCTGGACCTTCGTGGATGCTCTTTGCCGGATCCCCATCTCCCCCTCTATCATTAACTTATGTATTTTCCCAAACTTGTAACAGATCCTACCCTCTCCTGGTAGCCTCATCATTCAGTCATGTCAGGCACTGACTGAAATCTGGCCTGAGACCCTTGGTGTGCTCTCATGCATCTCCCATAACATTCCTTTAACTGCTTTCAATAGCTATTTTAATTTCTCTTCTGTGGAGCCCTTTTTTAAAAATTTTGCTTATTTGACGATAGGGATAAATGCATTTCAAAGTGCACAGCAGTGAGGAAGAATTTTATGTTTATTAGAACTTCCACATCCACACTGAAAATATACAGTTCATATATTCTGATACTAAGTTTAATAAAAACAAACTGTGAATCTTTGTTTCAAAGAGATATCCATACTTCACCATGAAAATTAGATTCAATATTTTTTTCTCTCTCTCTTGAGAAAAAGGATTTTGAAATATGACCCATCCTTGTGTTTTCGTTTGGTTTAGAGGAAATGTATTTCTCCTTTAATGATCTTAGATGCTGGAGGATCCCACCACACTCAGGGCTGGATTTAGATTTAGTGATTATTGAAATCTCTGATCAAGTAGTTTCTTTTTGGTGTTTGTATTGATGCAGTATTGTACAGTGTTCTAAAATACTTGCAAAGAACTTTTGCACAAAATACTTAGAAGAATAGTGGATTCCAAAAAATAACTTGCACTCTCCATCTCAGAGAAAGAGGCAGCAAAAACAGAAGGACTGGTACATGGAGGGCTAGGTTCAGGAGATCGTAGACGCTCTCTATTCTTTTGTTTGTTATTCTATTTTTCTTTCTTTTTTTTGGGGGGGGGTCGGTGAGCCTGACAAATGCATCCACAGCTAGCATGACAGAGGACAAAAATAATCCTTCATTTTTTGCCCCTTTCCTTCTTTTCATATTCTCCCTAGAGATCACAAAATTATGAATTAGAATACAGTATTCTACAGTAAAAGCTATTGTAAATGCCGAGAATTTGTAGGAGTTGCATTTCCTTCCAGTGCACACTGGTTTACATAAACAGTCTGGGCACATATTAACCAAGAACCTAGATGGCTGCCCACTTGCACCTCAGCTGTTGCACTCACATGTAGGAGTTGCACACCCTGAAAGTGACACAAGACAGGAGAATTGCATGCTGATAGTAACTACATAATTAGAACAAGGGGAGTTGAAAATTGTGACCCTTTGCAATTCAGAGAGGATGCTCCCTGACCCTGTGATTAAAGTGATGAGAAGCACGACAGCTGATTGGAACGAGTTCATCAGTTTTGCACACACTGGCTGACATCAGAGTTGGTACTAGAGATGGAGGCAGTCTGGGTTTCTTGTATAGCACATGGCAGCAGCAAAGTAGCGAGAGGGTTTCAGCAGAGAACTTTGCAGGTAAGTGAAGGTTGGTTTACTCAGGAGTGAGTTGGAAAGAGACAGGAGATTGCGAATAGCAGATGGACTCCAGTAGCTGTCTCCCTTGGGATAAGAAATTTTTTTTTATCAGTTAAGTCATCAGAGAACTATTTTGGAGAATAGGTGCCAAAATGAAAGCTGTACTGGTCCAGATTCCAGCTTTCATTAAATAAGCTCCCCAAACAAACCATGAGAGCCTGCCTAGCTCACATCCACTGAGAACTCTTCACGGTGTCCTGTGCATTCCACTTGAGGTGGGGACGTGTACTAGGGAGAGGGAGGAAATGTGGATTTCATTGTCCTGACATAGTTTTGAATCTGCTTTTGAAAAGCCCGGGATCTCCACTAGCTTCTTTAGTAGACTGCTGCCATTGGTAATTATATGTCAGGCAATGGCCTTCTCCTAATTTGTCCCTTACTGGACCACAGCATGGTGCCACTGAGAATTTAAAACAGATCTTCCTCCCTGCTGACCGGCTGTTATTGCTTCCTAGGCCATAGAGCACTGCCAGCTTCCTGCCCAGTGGTTGTCACCCATCTCCTGGGAACTGATGGTCACTTGTTTCAGTTCCTAATTCTGGACAGGAGATTCTGTAGATGCTGCTTGAGAGGTGGCCATTAATTGTGGAGCAAAGGTAGACTGAAACCAAAGAAAATTTGAAGTCCTTTCCTCCTGGTCAAAAGCAGGGCATCTGGCAGCTCTTGTCGAAGAATGTTAGATGCTCTGCCATTTTCCCCTCGGTTTTCACAATAACCACTATTCTTTCAGCCACAATTCTAGGGTCTTTTTTCTCAGGCTTGTGTGCCTTGTCCTTTAAGAAGAGAGAGAGGGAGACTGGTAGGAGGGAAGGTGGGAAATATCTCTTTGTTTCTGAAAAAACTGTGGTCTTTGCCTCTAAATCACCATGATGGCTTTGGAGTTCAGTTAAACTTGGTGTCTTTTAAGGTCTTGGAGAAGTGTGGGGATATTTGGTGATTATGTAGCAGAGCTGTCCCTGACTGTCAACATCTTCAGTGAGAAGACAGTTGGTGAATACCCTTAGTAAAGATCCCAATCTGGGTGCCTATGAGTCATATTCAGTCTACAAATGTTAATTTGGTTTGCATTACTTGTTACTTTAAAATTGCAATATTTAAGGATTTCCTATTAAAACCTGGATTTTCATCTCCTCTTTAAGAATTGGAGGTTTCACTAAGTCTGAATTTCCAAATGGCTGCATAGTGGCCATGCCCTAAGCATGGAATCCCTCACTCACTTCATTCACTGACTTGACCGGCTGCTCCGTGAAGATGTATAGGCATAAAACCTAGATGGACCCTAGATTCAGGCTGTCTGGAACCTCTCTATGCTGTGACAAGACACTGCAGGAGCCCCTGCTTGATGAAGCCACAGAAGTTGGCATCTCCCCTGGCACCTGCAGAAATCTGGAAATGGACATTGTTTATGAAAACCATCCTTGTCTTTGGCTGTCTGATGGTGTGTGTGGCATTGCTCCCTCCCCTGGGTAAAGCTATGGCCTCAGCTCTATGGTGACCATAGAACACAAACAAGAGAAGAACAAGCATATATTATGCCCAAGATGCAGTGAGAGAAGTTATATTTTAAAATCATATAATAATCCCAAGTTTTGAATTTCAGATGAATTTTTTTTTAACTTTCTCTGTCTGTTAACTTCTTGGACTATCACTACCCGTGTTTGGGTATTCAGTGATTTGGAAAATAAAAAAATAGCCCTGTTTTCTGTTGACAATATGAATAAAATCTCCAAGATGTGGGCTTTGATGTCAAGCAGTGACACAGCACATGTCTAGCATGCACAAGGCCCTGGGTTCAATCCCTTTACCAAAGGGGAAAATTTAAAAGAATCCCCAAGATGACCTGTAATTTAAACTATGAAAGAAGCACAGCAACAGATGTTTAGAGAAAGCGAGGCGGGCAGAGCACAAACAAAGTGGACATAATTTGAAGAATTGCCATTTACAATTTAGACTTATGAGCTTTCTGGAAAAAATGATCCAATGTAATGCATATGGTTGAGAAAGAGACCAAAATAAGAATCATACATCTGTTAATTTACTTACACCTCACCTATTTCCAAAGGATTAGAAGGAATTATGTTGATTATAAAAATGTCAATCTCTTAATAAAATGCAATTTCAGGAATGCTGAGACAGATGGAAGGTTTTGTTTCTCTTAATTTGCATTTAACAAATCACATTTAATGCTGGCAACTTCCTCTTTGACCTTGACCTCACTCAGGTTCATTTCTGAAGGTCTGGTAATTAATGTGGCGGAACTCCTAACACTGAGGTTTGCAGGTTTATTCATCCAGACTCCTCATCTACTAAATTTTATCTTTCAGCTTAAGAATGGAGTTGTTCTTAGTTATATCACAACTGTACAAGTATACACAATAGACTTTCATGTGAATTATCTATTTTTAATTTTAATTTTGACATAATTTCAAAGATTGCAGAAAAATTGCAAAAATAATACCAAAGAAATTTCTCCTACCAACATTTTGTTATATCTGCTTTGTCAATTTTTTCTTTCTGTATATGTGTGTGTTTAGACTTATTATTTTTGAACCATTTGAAATGGTTCGCATACATAATTCCTCTTTACCTCCAAATACTCCAGGATATGTTTTCTAAAAGAAAGAATATTTCCTTACAGTTTTGAAATTCTGTTATATCAGGAAGTTGAACACTGACACAACATTGCAATACAATTCAATCTACATTTCTGATTCATGGATTTTTCTGTCATCAATAGAATTTTCTTTTTTTAACAAATGCAATCAGATTCCATTTTTTGCTTTGTTGTTCTCTCTCTTTAGTCATCTTTAACTTGAATTAATATTTGAATTCAGCAATTTTTCTCTTTCATACCATTGATATTTTTTTAAAAAAATTACAGGCCTGTCTTTATAAAATGTTCTTCAGTTTAGTTTGTCTAATGTTTCCTTGTGATTCATACTTGTTATACCCTTGGGGGTGGAATACTGTGTAAGTCAGATGTCTTCCATATCATATCTGAAGGCTGATGTCTGTTAGCCCCTTTCTGGTGATGTTAATTTTAATCATTTAATTCATGCATTTCTAATTTCTCCATTGTATAGTAATATCTTCTTTTGTAACTAATAAGCAATTTGTCTCATTAGATGTTCAATTCCTAGTTAGCAGGAAGCATTCTGTGTTCCCCAGGCTATCTTCAGTGCCAAGCATGGGAACTCCCAATAGTGGGCACGAAACATTTGTTGAATAAAATGGATCTGGGTATAGATAATACTTTAATAGTTTTCAGAGATTGTTAAAGAGAAATATGAGGTCCCTTTGGTAGAAGAAAGATGAAAGAAGAAAGAGTATAGGGGATTCTTTTCAAAATAGTTTTGGCTTGAGGACCCTGAAGCTATGAACCAGTTTCCCAGGAATCAACACCAAATGAAGCTTTGATCTTGATTCTTAGAGTGGCTACAAAGTCCCCAGGAAGATTCCCGGTTCTACTAATTCTTTTTTAAAGTGACAACAGATTAGGAGGGCAAGACCTACAAGCAGATTAAAGTAAAAACCAAGTGACTTGTTACAAGTATTAAATATTTAAAAATGTCTTCAGTTTCCATTTTTATAGACTACTGTCATATTGTAAGATATGGTATTTCATCAGGTCAAATTTTTTATGTTACAGAGAAAGAAAGAAAAGCTTCAATTTTGACTGTAACACAATTCTTGTCACTTGTTTATTTTATGTTTATCAAAAGAGCTCTTTTGAGTTTGGAAACAGAGATATTTATCTCTTTTGAACATTTAACACATAAAAAGAAGAAAAAAGAGAACTACACGAACTGAGATATGCCTAAAACTTCACAGGCAGAGTCCAAGTTTCCAGAGTTGCTTTCCCCACTAGAGTTATCAGGGCCTGTGTTTTATGCATGCCATTGTTCCCTGTGCCATCCTGAGCTTGGGGGTCACAGCTTGCTAAAGCATGTACTCTACTTTGGGTGTCAGGATTCTTTTCTGGGTCACTGATGCCTGCACTGCACATTGTAATGCTGGTTCTGTCCTAATCTCACCAGAATAAGTCAACAACCGTGACTTACGGTCATTCCTCAGATGGTCTCTAAGTACATTCTCTCCTCAGATGGTCCCTGAGTGCTTTCTCACTGACATGTTGTACATGATAGTAGTTGTCCAATGGTCAAACCAGAAGGAACAGTCACATTCACTCATCACAGATAACAGAGTCGCAATGGCTACCAAGTTGTGAATGAAGGGATGCCAGCTATTTTATGGTGCATGTGCATTCAGAGAGGTTAAAATGCAGGGGAGCAATGGTTCCTGAGAATTAACAAAGTATATAACCTGGATATGGTAGTTAAAGAGTAACTACCAATATTAAAGTAGTGGTATTAAGCAAGGTTGGTGAGCATGTGGAATAAATCACATGCACTCCCAGCACTATAAATTGTGACTCTTGGCTGGGTGTCATGTTGCACGCCTGTAATCCCAGTGGCTCAGGAGGCTGAGGCAAGAGAATTGCAAATTCAAAACCAGCTTTAGGAACTTAGTGAGGTCCTGTCTCTAAATAAAATATAAAACAGGGCTGGGGATGTGGCTCAGTGGTTAAGCACCCCTGGTACCAACAAAACAAAGCAAAAAACATTGTGATTCTTGGGGGACATGGTTTTATAATGTAAATAGTCTTCATTGTGTTAGTATCCTTTACCCTATTAATCTAATTTTTTGGTCTCTTTTCTAAAAAACAAAAATAACCAAATAGGCAGTTAAAGTTTTATGAACCAATTATTCACCCCAGCATTGTTTATAAAAAATGAAAAATTGGAAACAAGCACAATGTTCAACATATGGGAGTGAATAAAAGAATGTTTAAAAATATGAGCCAACACTCCCTAGAGCATACAAGCTATGTGCAATGTATGCTTCCAATTTTGTTTAACCACATATTAGAAGGGAGAGAGAAAACAGAAGGATGGGGAATAAAACTGGTCCCTAGATGGTTTCTTTTTAACACCCCTCCTCAAACAAAAAGGGAAGGCATTTTCCTTTCTCTTGAGCCTAAAACCCCTCCTGAGTTTCTATGATAGAGACACATATGAAAAGTTGTGACTTTCTCTTATGGATTTTCTCATCTATGCAATGACTTGCTATTTCTCCCTCAAACATGCTTTCCTGTGGAGCTGCACTTGAACCACAGCCTCCCATCTCATGGTGGCATGAGACATGTCTTCACCTGCTGGCTCATGGTGAGCTGGTGAGACCAGCCTGGTAGAGGAGAGGTCCCAGGATTCACATCAGGAAGGAGGAGTCTCTTAGGAAATAACCCAAATTATATTCACACCCAGGGACTAGAGCTGCGTGGGCATGTCTGTTGATCCAGTGGAGCAGGAATTGAGAGGCAGAGTGTGGGTAGACTGTGCAGGGTGCTGAGAGAGCCTCTGGGAGAAAAGCCACCCATAAGCTAAGTTTCAGACCAGAGGGGAAGGGAGTAAGGATTCTGACTACAACCAGGTAACTCTTTTCAAATGTAGCTAGCCTGGGTTCCAGAAAGTCATCTGGGCCTTCGAGACACGTCTAAGGAGCTTCATGATAGTGGAAACTCTGGAGCCCCACTAAACAGGAGGGTCCTGTGCGCCCATCCTCCTGCCACCAGCAAAGAAGCACTACAGCTAGGAGAACCACTCAACTCTCACAGCTGCTTAGTATAATGACACATGAACATGGTGGGAGAAAAACAGAAAGAGTGTGAAAAAGCATACAGGAAAAATGTAAAACTGAATTTGCTCTGTATGACAAACCACCCCAAATTTAGTGTGGTAAAGAAACAACCATTTTATTATTATCAGTCATTCTGTGATTCAGAAATTCATCAAGCGCAGAGCAGGGGCAATCTTGCTGCATAATTTTTGTATCCTTAGCTCATAAAAATTGGAAGGTCAGGAAGCTGGAGTCATCTTAAAGTTTATTTGTCCCCATGTGTAGGCCCTGGACTGGGCAGACTTGAAAACTTAGACCCCAGAGCAGGTAACTTACACAGGGCCACCTCGAAAGGCTTGACTTCCTCACAGTATGGCGGCTTCTCATACGGAGATGTCAGGCTCCAGGCACAAGACCTCTGGCCAAGAAAGAGAAAGCTGTCTTGTCTTTTTTGTCTTAGCCTTGAAAGTCATGCAGTCAGTTTTGATATCCAGATTTAAGAGGAGGCCACCTAGACCCCACCTCTTGATGGGAAAAATGTCAAGGTCACATCATGAGAGGGGAGAGACAAGGTTGCAGCTATATTTGGAAAAATATATATTTTATCAAGAAAAGGGAATTTACTCCTCTTAGAGATTCCATACAGATCTCTCAGACTGTTGACAGCTGCATAATGATGTACAGCTTGACAACACATCATTTCCTTAATGAGTCACCTCTATGGAACACTTAGTCTGTTTCCAGTCCTTTGACATCACAAACAATGATAAAATAAGTATATTTATTTATACCTTTATATATACACTCAGTATACTATTTATAGGATATAACCTTATAAGTGGGATTGCTGGGTTGAAAAAATATTTTTTAAAATTCAAATTTTGGTGGATAGTAAGCCTGGTTCTTTGTATTAAGATTATTTGGGCTAAGTGTGATCAAGAATTCAAAATAACAATGATTTAAATGCATAGGAACTTATTTTTCCATATGAAGGGATTTGGAGATAAAAAGCATATGACTAAAATTGAATTCCATGCATGTATGAGTTTGGATGAAACCAAATACCATGTATCACTATGAAGCTCTAATTAAAAACAAACAGACAGACAGTATTCTTCCAACTTTTCATTCTGAATCTCTCAGGCATGGCCTTTGTGTTCCTAGTCCTAAATGTCAGCTCAGTGACTTAGTCAAGTAACAAAATAGAATAAAGGAGGCGGAAAGACTACCTACTCCCCTGCCTTTAAGAGAATTCCTGGAAATCATGTACAATGTTTTTTTTAAAATCTATCATTAGCCCCAACTTATACATATACAGATGTGGAACTTGGGGAAGCCTCTTCTTTATTTTGCTTGGTGATGAACCCATATAAAACCATGGCTCTTATTACTAAGGGAGAAGAGGAGAATTGGCACCAGTAGGCCAGCAGTTTCTGTATCATTCCTGCATATGTGTCATCTCTAGTTCTCACAAAGGGGAACTGAAGCTCAGAATGGGAGGAAACTGGCCCAAATTCCCAAAGAGAGAAAGGTTGGAATAAGGATTCAGACCTGAGTCCTGGTCCCACTCTCCTGAACAGAATAGGACTTTAGGTTACAATCACAGCCTCTCCTTGACTCATCCTCACCTGTGACTGCTCTTCTCTGAGTTCCCGGTGAGGGCACTTGGTCCTGTTTTGTTTTAGTAGTGTGTACATGGTGTACATGAAGATTAATTTTCTCCATGGTAATTATTCTTTAAGTGGAAAAGTCTCTTCCTGCTGTTATAAAGCAGCCGCAGCCTAGGATCAGCTGCTTTGCACCTTGACTTGAATGGCCCAACAATCTCCTCTGCTGTTTCTTATTTCAGATTGTCTAGCCTCCTTCTCACACAGTGAATCCTTTCATAAAGATGGCTGAGTCATGAAAGGGAATGCAGATAGCCACAAGTTTATTTGCAGGCCTGGAGTTCAACCAGGTTTCTTCTTGCAGCCTGGGGCAGCTGTCACCCGACAATATCCACTCCAGGTCAAATGGACCTCATTCCCTGGTAGGTTCAGGACCTTAAACCCTTTAGATTCTAGATGCACAGCCTGTGGGACAGGCCCAGTTAGGAACCCAGATGGACATACTGGCCTGAATCCCATTCCAAACTCCCAGTAGTCTAGTGTTTACTTTCTGCAGTAGTGAAATTAGAAAATCCTAGTCTTCAAATAGGACAGGGAGGCTAAAAAAGGGAGCATGGAATAGCACAGCTATTAATCTTTGTCTTACTTGGAAGAACCTTTTTAAGAAGTAAAATTTTCCACCAGAGAAGCATAAGGTCCATACCCTTGGACCTGTGAAGTTTCTCCCACAATAACTGAAGGTTTGGTGTTCTGATTTAACTTACAGATTGTATCGCTTTGAGATTCAAGGGGTAAGAAGCATGGAGCAAGGCATTCCATGGGGTGTTATAAATGACACAAATATTTTTATGTGATGTCAGCTGTTTTTCCTATAACAAAGACTCAGAGGCTGAAGTTTAAACATTGTTCAATCAATATATTCATTCATTGAATTAATATATTCATTGAATTAATCTGTAGTGAAAGTGCTGGGGAAAAACATGATTTCATACATAAAAATATGAAGTAGGGATGTATTAATCATTTCTAGAAATTAAAAATATGCATTAAGTGATAAAATTAATAAACCTGAAAATAGCACTGAAGAATTATCCTGAATGTTGTATGGAAAGTCAGAGAGATGGAAAATATGAGAGGTTTAGGCATGAAGGAAGGATGAGAAGACTTACTATATGCTTATTGGAATTCCAAAAGCATATTTTAAAGAAAGTAAGGGAGCAGCATTATATGAATAGAATATGGCTGAGAATTTTCCAGAATCTGTAAAAGATGACAATTTTCAAATCCATATTGCAGGATGATAAATAAAAAGAAATCCAAAACTTGATAGATTACATACAGCAAAATATATATTTTAAAATTTGGAAATCTTTTAAACAGCAGAGAGAAAGGATAGATTACTAAAAAAGACCAATGTTGTATATCATACATGGGGGACATATTTGAATCATAGCTCTTAATAAAAAAGCACCTAAATGCATGTGCCTCCAAAAGAGGAAAAATATATCACAAAGATTTATGATGCAAAAATCAATAGTAAACAAGGAAATGAGTAAGTTAACTTTTCAAGAATAAAAACCAAAGCCAGAATAACATCTATAAAGTGTTTAAGTCTTTCTGGAATTTTTTTTTACCTAGCAAAACTTTCTTTCAACAAGGAAAGTCAACTGGAGACACTTTTGGACAAACAAAAATGGAAAGAATTTATTCTCAGTAGACAGTTAGTCTATTTTATGTCACTGGAACAGAATGTAGATGCTCCTTGCCTTACAGTGGAGTTACATCTTGATGAAAATATTGTATGTTGAAAATGCACTTAATACACCTTCCCTACAGAGCATAATAACTTAGCAACACTATGCACTGTAGAGTATTGGTTATTTACTGTGGTGATCATGTGGTTGGTTGGGAGCAGTTGCTCACTGTTACCACCCAGGATCTTGAGAGTGTATCTTTCTACATACTGCTAATCTGGGTAAAGGTCAAAATCTAAAGTATGGTTTCTACTGAATGCATGTCATTTTTGAATAATGCATACTATAAGACAAAATAGTTGTTAAGTAGAGTCATCATTAGTCAGGGACCATCTGTACTTGAACCTGTGTGAATTATATTGAACAAAAACGTATCTCTCATAGTCTGGAGGCTGGGAAGTGCCAGTTGCAGGCATTTGATAAAGACCTTCTCACTACATCATTCCATGGCAGAAGAGCAAAGAGAGGGAGAGAGGAAAGAGAGAAGGAGAGAGGGAAGACAGAGAGAGGGAGAGAATGCTGGTGAGTAAGAAGAAGCCAATTTTGACCTTTTGTAAGGAAGCCACTCCCATGATAACAACCTTAATCCACTCATGAGGGTTTTGCCCTTGACCCTAACATCTCCCACTAGGTGTCACCTCCTAACTTGTCCATACTGGAGATCAAGTTTCTATCTCATAAACTTTGGGGGACATATTTAAATCATAGCTCTTAATAAAGAAGCACCTAAATGCATGTGCTTCTGAAAGAGGAAAAATTATATCAGAAAGATTTGAGATGCAAAAAGCAATAGTGAGCAAGAAAAATCAATAAGCATGTAAGTCTTAGCTTATTGACATTATAAAATGATAATAGTGTTAAACTTAAGGAATTTAAAAATTAAGATAGAAGTAAAATATGATATAACAATAATGTTTCATTTGGTATGTGGGTGATCAGAGTTAAATCATTCCAAGGTCCTTCTGTTGATCAGGAGAAGATGAAAATGTTTATTTAACTCTATAATGTTAAACACACACATTTTAATATTTTTGATAACCATTAATTACCAAAGGGGTAAATATGAAATGAAAGAGAATTACCTCAATGAATCTAAGTAAGTCAAGAAAGGAAAAAAATGAAAAAAAAAGTGCCATAGCTGTAGAAAGCATATTCTTTGGAGACATACATTTACAAAAAATTAAACACATTTAAGGCAAAAACAAAAAGACTCAATAAATTGAAAAGAATTGGTATAATAGCTCATTCCCAAGATGTAATACAGCTAGACAGAAATCAATAACAAAAAGTTAACTCAAAAATGACCGGCCATATATTTGGAAAATAGAAGTAACAATTGTAAATGACTCAAAGATCAAGGAAGAAATAATAATGGAAATCTAGAAGATATGAAGGACTGACTACTACTAAATAAGATCAATAGTGAACATAAGATTGGGGGAAGTTGTTGAACATTTTTTTCATATAATTGTTGAGTGATTGTATTTCTTCTTATGTGAAGTATCTATTCAGTTCCTTTGCTCATTTACTAATTAGGTTATTTGTTATTTTTGATATTAAATTTTTTGAGTTCTTTATATTAATACTCTGATGTGCAGATGTCAAAGATTTTCTCCCATTCTGTAGGCTCTCTCTTCACATTCTTGATTGTTTCATTTGCTGTAAAGAACTTTTTAGTCTGATTCCCTCCCATTTGTTGATTCTTGATTTTACTTCTTGCTCTAAATCAACATACTACAGTGATGCATCCACATTAGCATTTATAAAAGCTCAATTCACAATAGCTATTCTATGGAATTAGCCGAGGTGCCCTTCAACAGATGAATGGATGAAGAAATGTGGTATCTACACACAATGGGATACTATTTGACCATGAAGAGAAATGAAATTATGACATTTGCCAGTAAATGGATGAACTGGAGACTATCATGTTAAGTGAAATAAACCAATCCCAAAAAACCAGAGGCCGAATGTTCTCTCTGATATGTGGATGCTAACTAACAATAACAGGGGGTGGGTAGGAAAGAATAGAAGTACTTCAGATTAGACAAAGGGAGGTGAAGGGAAGAGAGGGAGAACGGGAAAAAGAAAGGTAGTAGAATGAATTGGACATTACTTTTCTAAGTGCATATGTGAATGCATGACCAATGTAATTTCACATCATGTGCAACCACAAGAAGTAATATTATACTCCATCTATCATTCTACTGTCAATTATAAGAACAATAACAACAAAGATATAGGGGGAAAATGGCCGAAGAAAATCCCAAAACTCAATAAAAGAAGGAAGCAAATTCCATATGAAAAAGACGAAAGTTAAGGAAATTAAAACTGAAGATATTTCAAAAGATCAACCACCCAATGTATGATTATCTAAAAAAATGTAGTAAAATCAACAAAATCCTGTTAAGACTGATTACACAGTGCTGATTGTACAATGTAAGAGATGAAAGGAGAATATATTGATGCAAATAATACTACGAATATAAGAATATTATAAATAATTTTATTCCAATAAAAATATGCATTTAATGCATTCACCCTATAGCACATCCACACTAGGTTAATGGTGGACCTGGGCCAGACCCCAATGCCTCTTGTTCTAGAGATCCTTCGGCTGCTTGCCAGTGGCCATGCAGTGACTTTATTTATTTATTCACTTGTTCATTTATTTATTCACCTAATATGGACTGTAACCCTGGACTTGACTCAGGCACTATTCTACTGAAATTCTTTCAAGGATAAAGGTCAAGAAGGTAAAAAAGCCTAAGTGGTTAATATATTGATTGTCTGGGTGGCAGTGCCCTCTGGGAATATGCTCATCCTATTTACAGTAGATCATCTCCTCATGTAGTATTTACTTTCTTAGGCTCTCAGACATCTGCTGTATGTCCAAACTTTCAGTTTCTCTCAGTATGAAATTCTCATCTGAGAGAGAACTGCAGCCTTCCATTAACACCATGGCCATGTTTAGAGAAGGCAGCCTCAGAGGTTTAAGGCAGATACATAGGCAACAGCTTGTCAGCTGGGTTCCCCCCTCTAGGCAGCCGGCCTTTACTCACAGAGCCTGCAGGAATGTCAAAACATTAATTTGGTCTAAGGAGAGGTAATTTGTCAGGAATGGCCCTTCCTTGTTGAGAGCTGTAGTGTCCAGTGTTTAGAGTTAGGTCTCTTTGTTGAATCTTCACAGAGTTTTCTCTGCATCTTATCTCATCAGTCATGATATGTGGATCTCTTTACTGAAACTCAATCATTGTCCGTGCCTTTAAATCACCTGTCATTAGATAACAAACATCAGCTTCTAGTGGCTGCTATGTATTACCAAGTTCAGTTTTCTGCATTCCTTTTCTCCTATATGTTTGCTTTTGTTTCTTGAAAGGGTCATAGGCCCAGGATGCAGAGCAAGTCACTTCCCTGAGGACGTATCAGAGTGCACAGAGTAAGTGGGAGCCCAGGTCTCTCCTGCCCAGTATGGGTTCTGCACTGATTGTATTAAGGTCACGGTGATCCCAAGTGGAGATGTTAATTTCCTATCATTTATCATCTGTCTCTCAAGAGAATGGGAGTAATAGACATTGGAGGTCAAACCAGTTAAAATAGACCTAAAACAGGATACTGTAAGATTTAAAATAAAAGAAAAATAAGATCTATTTCATCACATAACTCAAAAGTTAAAGAGAATGACACCCAGTAAATTTGAAAAGTTTAAAATATATGCATATTATATTTGGGATTTGTTATGGTTCAGATTTGTAGAGTCCCACAAAAGTTCATGTGTGAGACAATGAAAGAATTATCAGAGGTGAAATGATTGGGTTATGAGAGGTTTAACATAATCATTGGATTAAGTCACTGATATGGATTACCTGGGAGGTAACTGTAGGCAAGTAGGGTATGGCTGGAGGAGGTGGGTCACTGGGGGCATGCCTTTGGGGTTTATATTTTGTCCCTGGTGAACAGAGCTCTCTCTGCTTCCTGATTGCTATGTCCTGAGCTGCTTTCCTCTTCCATGCCCTTATGCCATGTTGTTCTACTTCATCTGAGGCTGAGAGCTAGGGGGTGGGCTATCTGTGGACCGAGACCACGGAAACCATGAGCCAAATAAACTTTTCCTCTTCTGTATTATTCTTATCAAGTCATTTGGTCACAGCAGTGAAACAGCTGGCAATAAGAGGGTTGAATATTAAGGACCAGTAATAGGAAGTAAAAAGTTAGGACCAAAAAAAATCATAATAAAAATGGTTGCACTTTTTAAAGAAAAACATAAGATTCATAAAGAGAATAGGGCAAGATGATAAATTAGAATTACTCATGAATGGACAATTAAAGGAGTATAAATAAAGAGTGTGGGTGGGGAAGATGAGGAGAGAATGGTTAGCAATGCATCTGGATAGGTGGGTGTTCTACAGCACAGTGGGATCATTATGATTGATAACTAATTATATATTTCAAAACAGCCAATAGAGGGGATTTTGAATAGTCCCTGCACAGAGAAAGGACAAGCATTTCGGGTCATGGTTACACCAATAATTGATGTGTGTGAGCATTACACATATTAGACATGCATTGAAAGGTCACACCGTCCCCCAGAAATATGCACAATTACTATGTGTCCATTCAAATTAAAATATTTTAGAAGTATCAAGACAAAATATATTTATATGTATTAAAGTATTTGGGATATTTTAAGTAATTGGGTTATTAAATGAAAAAAATCATGAAGAAAAATTCAGATTTCATTAGAAAAACAAATAGTCAAACCCAAAAAAGAAAATACACACACTAGCTGGAAGCAAACATGCAGCGCAGGAGTCAAAGAAGCCCTTGAGATTTCGCTGGCCTGAGGTGGCTCTTGCAAAACATCTTGCTTGAGAGAGGTCCATGAAGAGGCTGGGGATTCACTTCCACCCACAGCTAGTTCAAGAGGATATTTCTTTTACTTCATCTAACATGTTTGTTCTATTCTACTTTACTAAGCCTTGATTTAAAATTTTTGTTCATCTCTATTCAGGCATGTATATATTTGGAATTATTCATTATCAATTTAGGATTTGAAATTCTTTTTTTTTTTTTTTTTGCAAATAAGATTTCTTAAGTTCTTCAGTTGTCTGGAAGATTTTTTCCCCCCATTGAATCAGAGCCAAATATCTTTTATTGGATTATAATACGGATTTCTTTTATTAGTAACTCTAGTTCATGGTTTCTTGCTCTATAGGTTTAGAAATTTATACATTAAAAATAACTACTAATATGCAGGTTTATTGTTTTCCTCCATTTTGTTTCTTTCAAATATAGTTAGGTACAAATGATAAAAACTAAGGCTTAAATATGTGAAGTGATTTAGCCAGGGTTAATTAGCTAAGGAATTCTAGACCTCACTTTGCCTCTTGGATGGACGAGAATCTGTCTACAGACAGGATAAAATTAGATACTCTTGACTTTATTTCCTAGGTTTTAAAACTCTGACTAAATACGAGGTCCCTGATTTTATGCCAAGTATTTCGTGTTTACTACCCTGAGACTTTACCACAAGGTAATGGCTTCCTCCCTTGCTTTTGAAAATTCACCTTTAATTTTTAGGTAAATCAGGCTTGCTTGGGTCTGTCACTTACAGATTGAGTATCAGAAGTGTTTCAGATTTCAGAGTTTTTTGGATTTTGGAATATTTGCACACAGTTTATCAACTCAACATATCTAATCCTAAAATTCCAAACCCAAAATGCTCAGAATTTTTCAAAAACTTTTGGATTTTAGAGCATTTTTGGACTTTGAATTTTTAGATCAGGGATGCTCATCTGTACTAGTTTTGTGACGATTAACTGTGTTCTCATCATGAAATAATGAGAATATCACCTTCCTAAGATATATAAGGATTAAACAATTGATTTTACCAAATCCTCCACTTGAGAGTTAAAGAGTTAAAAATTTGGATTCCTCTTGGATCCTCTGCTGGAGAAACTTAGGTCAGTGAGTTTGATTCTGACTCTTGGGAGTGCCTAATTCCTCTTCTAACCACTAGCATGTGGGAATGAAAATAAGAATTTCATAGTGTCATGTTATAGTTTACAGAGTCAATTGAAAAATTATTTGGGAAATTTGGGGAAAGTGAACTTTGAATGTTGGACATCGGTGGCCTCCTTTTTGTGGTGCCTCCAGAAGAGCAGAGTGGCAGCTCTTAGACATGGCCTGGGCTGGGCTGGGCTGGGGAAGGGCACGCGAGAGTTCCCTTGGCCTGCTTGGTCCTAGGAAAGCCACGGGGCCTCCTGGGGAAAGTTGCTGTGTGGGGCAAGGAGGGGGTCTGGACACTGTTACACTGAGTGCCATATCTTCTTGCTGGATTTCTACTTTGGCTCAAAGGACACACCCTACTGAAAGCCGGGAAGAAGAGTGACTCACCTGTGGCCCTATTTACTGGCCTCCACAATTACACTTGCTTGAACTCTGCCTTTGCCCAGTGTCTCCCCAGTGCTGCCTTCAAAGCTACTGATCATGGCCCCCACTTCCTCCTAGTTGGGATATTGGGCTCCCTCAGGGCCTTTCAACAGCTCCTTACCAAAGAGCATCTGACCCCAGCCTTTTTCCAGAACCCATAAAAGTCAAATTTTCCAGATATGAAACAGTAAGGAAGTGCCCTAAAAGACATTTCATCACCCTTATCTAATTACCTGATGGTGTGTCTTTACTGGTGAAGAATTTACACACACACACACACACACACACACACACACACACACACACATATATATATATATATATATATATATATATATTAGCAAAAAGATAAACGAGGGGTGGGGGCCAGCATTCTTGTGAGGCAGTAACTCATTTAGCAACACTTTACTCAGTGCTGATGCTGAGTGCTATCCTGGGCTTGAGGATACAGTGATGAGCCAAGACAAACGTATCCCTACCCTGTGGATCTTATAGACCAACAGGGGGAAGATAAATTATTCAGTCCCGTAGAAATAAATGTAGAAATGCAACTCCAGTAAGTACCAGAAATAAGAGACACGTGGTATCGAAAGAGTATTAACCAGGGGATATGACCCACTTGGGGAGGTCAGGCAGGGTTCCACACCTTGGAATTCTGGGACCCTGGATTTTTGTCTTACCTTCCAAAGTCACCACATGAAATCTAGAGTAGGCAATTCACAACAGCCAAATTATGGAACCAACCTAGGAGCCCTTCAACAGATGAATGGATAAAGGAAATGTGGAAATATAATGGAATATTACTCAGCTTTGAAGAAGAATGAAATTATGGCATTTGCAGGTAAAGGGAGGAAGCTGGAGAATATTATGCTAAGCAAAATAAGTCAATTCCAACAAGCCAAAGGTTGAATGTTCTCTCTGATATGAGGATGCTAATTCATGATAAATGGGTGGGGGCTAGGGAAGAATAGAGGTACTTTGAGTTAGACAGAAGGGAGTGAATGGAGGGGACGGGAGGGGTACGTAGGTAGGAAGGATCTAGAATGAATCAGACATTATTACCCTATGTGCACATAGGGTAATAATCATCAGTGTGCTTCTACATCATGTACAGCTAGAAGAGTGAGAAGTTGTACTCCATTTATGCATGATGTGTCAAAATACATTCTGTTATCATGTATAACTAATTAGAACAAGTTTTAAAAATCTAGAGCAGGCTTTTAAAAAGCTAGTTTCTCGGGTTTCCTTCTCCAAACGCCCATTTCTCCGCTCATAGCAAGGGCAAAGATCCTTAAAACTACCCATTAGAGAGTTCCAAGTTAATGGAAAATTTTGAGAAACATGAAGGAGAGCAATCATTCATTGTTCAATGTCCTCGACTGTCCCAGGCATTATTCAAAATGATGAGCCCTCCGTTGAATGTGTTTGTTCCTGAGGCATGAAGAGGGCTAGTGAACCAAGAGGCTCTAAAATAACCCAAATGCCCTGTAGCTGCAGCAGTTTTACCGACAACATGAAGTTTGCTGATGTACCCGGCATTGTGAAGACAAAATCGCCATTTGCCCTCTGTGTCTTTAAAAGTCTTTCCTTCTGTTTTCAACTTCACTCCAAAGTACAATTTCAAAATAAGACCTAGAGGAGTGGTTGGTGGTGCCCTCCTCTGAGTCCAGCTCTGACTCAAGTCTGCCTCACTTACTAACTCCGAGAGTGCGGGCTTCTTTGGCCCTGAGGTTCCTCCTGTGTATAAAGGGGGTCATAGAACACAGCGTCATAGACCTGAGGTTACAAGAGTTCTAGCTCAGTGCCCATCAGGGAGGGCCCTGGGGTTCACGGTCACTCCTTCTTCTCTACAGAAGAGTAGTGAGTCCAAAAGATAGTAGAAGATGGCTCTGAACAGTGTGTTTACATGCCCTGCTCCCCAGGAGTATGTCACGGAGACACTTTAGGAACAGAGTGTTCTCTGCCCTCTGACAGTAGTTTTCCATAATAGAATGGGAGAAAATACCACCCGAAACAGGCTCCTGTTTGCCCGGACATCACAACGATGAGTAAAAGGACTTAAAATTCCTCAAAAATATTTCTTGGGACTTTTCAATTTGCATGTGGGTATGAGCTTAGAAGATGAACGTGTCCCTAACACCTGCCAACAGCCGTCCCCTACTCCATGTCAAGAAACCACGAATGAAGTGCACGGGAAAGCCAGACTTAAAACTTTTCAAGGCAGGTAAATTCAAGGCAAACATTTCTGTCTCTCTCCTGAGTGAGCTGGGCATGTTGATACTGGCACCAAGACGACAGATATTGGGTAACAGCATGGAAATGTTGGCCAGCTGAAGCCAAGCTCTCATTCTGGGTGATTCTGTGGGAACACAGCCTTAAATTCAGTTTTCGAAGTGGATGCTTTTTCTCCTTGTTCCTGTTCCTAGTCCAACTTTTTCAATGGGGGAAAATACCATAATTGTTAAAATAAATCAAAGTGTTTTGTACAGGACTAGTATTGTTTTTTTTTCATAGATTTACAGCTTCATATGATTAAGTGTAGACCCTTACTAGGTATGACCACCATATTTTTCTTTTGTCTTTGATTTATGTGAGCATTTATTTATTCACTTAGTCATCCCACAAGTTCATGCAGAGTGTTTACTATGTTCCAGACACAATTTTTGAATGAAAAATTTGGACATGTAGTCTGGCAAGTACATGCAAGTGAAGTTATGGAGAAAATGGCTCAGAGTGCTAGAAACCACACCTTTCCCAGAAAACTCAGCCTATGGGACAGCTAGACCTGTGTATGAAAAGGGGAATACAGTCATTCCCTCGGGTTCCCAGCAGACACCAACATCCCTCAGTATCTGGAAGAGATTGATTCCAGGATCCCTGCAGATACCAACATGCACGAAAGCTCAAGGTTTTTATACTAATGCTGTAGTTTTGTATAGACCATGCACATCCTCTATATGCTTTAAAGCATCTCTAGGTTGCCTACAATGTTTAACACCTTGTAAAGGCTATGCAAATAGGTTATATATGTTCATCTTATACCGTACTGTTTAGGAAATAATGACAAGAAAGATATCTGCACATATTCAGTAGAGACACAATTCTTTTTTCATAGTTTTGATCTGTAGTTTATGAAATCTCCACATGTGGAAACTGCAGATACAGAATGACAGCTATAATGGAATAAAGTAACCCTATATGTTTTTGAGCATTTCCTTTGAGGAATTCAGAGAATGAATTTCATGCTAAGGGCGAATCAGTCATAATCTGGAACAGTAGACTATTTCATAGTAGACCCCATTCACTGCTTTATTTTTCTATGCAGGGCTGGATGCTAAGGACCCAGGAATATGGGCCTGACCACTGCTCCCTATACTTGTTGTGTCCCCAACAGTTGTGTCATCCTGACCTTCCACAGCCACCTTACCCCCTTGACTTATGAGCCTTAGTCCAGCAAATTTAAATGTAGTTCCACAAAAAAGTCACACTGTCCCATACCTCTCTGCCTCCACACATGTTGTACCTCCTTCTGGAATAGTCTTCTTCCTACCTTTCCTGCCCCCTAGATATCTGCTCCTTCTTCAAGTCTCAGTTCAGGACTCTTATCCTTCAAGAAGCCTCCCTAGGACCCTACCCAGCCATTCCCTTCTCTCTGGCATTGGGAGACCTTGTCATACAAACACACCATTGAACTACATAGAACTACAGTTCTTTGTGTATGCACTTTTATTTCCTATTAAACCATGAAAAACTGCATGTGCCTCAATGTCCTCAACAAAGTGATGTTTTCCATCAGGTGCCATGACCCCAGTACCAAGGAGATGCATAGCTGGAGTCTGTCGAACTGAACGAACCATGCAGGTATTTTATGGTTCTTTTAAAGTGAAGGATTTGATGAGAAAAGGAAAAACCAACCAATATTCGTTGAGCGCATCCTATGTGCCAGGGACACTTTTAAGTGCTGGGGTTGAAACAATGAACAGCCTGGGGTCACGGAGACTGCAGTCTGTCCTTGAAGCTGGGTGGCCATGGACTCAGCTGAAGAGTCCACTGCTGAGAAGAAGAGGAGAACACACGTCAAGATATTTAGCAGTCTTTATCATACTATTCTGGCTTTTTTTTTCTGAGTTTAAATGGGATGTATACTTTTTATCTTTCAAAAATGGTAGACTCTAGTAATTCTGGGTTGTTTGCTTGAAATGCATGTGTTCAACTTTGTTGCATGTGTTTTCTGTGGTTGTTTAACAAGCTGCCTCATTTTTGTGTGTGTGTGTTTGTGTGCACATGCACGCATGTATTGGAGACAGGGAAAGGCCAACTTTTAAAGAACGCATTCTTGAAAGCTCCTTCACATGATAAGCCACAGAGCTAGGTAGATACAGTAGATGTCACTCCCCATTTTACAGATGGAAAAACAGGCGCAGAGAGTTCCAGCAAATTCATTAAGATCATAGAGCTCACTCTTAGAAGAGGCGTGACTCCTGACCTTGTATTTTTTATCTGATGAAAGGATGTGCTTTGTTAAATAGTAGATTCAAGTAACTCAAGACCAAAATATTTACTGTTATTTTTAGCTGCAGTTGATTCCAGAAGCAGTGAATCAAAGCCGACCTTCTTGAATTTAGCCTGAACACTATTTCACCTTTCTTCTGGTCCCAGATGCAGGGGGCCACGTTGAATTTCAATTGTCACTACCGTCCACTCATAGATCCTGGGGTGGTGAGACCCTCCTGTAGGATTGCTTCATTCAGCAAGGCAAGTCCCCAGGCTGTGGCTTTCTCTGTGGTCACTCTGGCTGCAGTTCACCATGACCTCATGTTTCATAGGTTCCGTGTTTTGCCATAGCATTGCCCTGCCAGGCTCTAAGCTGACTGTTTACATCAGTGGCATCGACCCAGCTGCACCATTAGGCAGAGCTGGGATTCCTCTTGGGGCTTCATCATCCTGTCCTGTTCCAGCTTCTCCACCCAGCTCCTCCCTAGAGCCCTCACTTCTGTGGGTGGACAATTTCCCTCTCGTTCCTGAGTCCTTGCCTCTGTTCATGTCACACATGGTCAAGACACACAGGAAGCAGGAATTCTCTGATGCACTGGAATAGAAAGTGGAGAATTTCAGAAATCATAAGTGAAAATAAAATAAGCTTTGGGAGAGTTTCCAAGCCTCAGGTTCCACAGGTGTAAAATGGGGATAATAATAGCTACTTGAAAATCACTACGAGGACTAGTTCCATCTTTAAAATGTTCAGTTGTGTGCTAGAATAGGTTTTCCATAAATGACAAACAAATTAAAACAATATATTTTCCTCTTTTTCTACAACTTTTAAACTTTGGGCAGCACTACTCAAGGAAAATGAAAATATAACCACATAAAAACTTGCACATAGATGCTCACAGCAGCATTGTTAATAATTGAAAAACAAAAACATCCAAATGTCTACTAACTGATGAGTAGATAAACAATTTGTAGTTGTGTCCATACAATGGAACATTATTTAGCCATAAAAAGAAACAAATTACAGATACATCTTATAACATGGATGAATCTTGAAAACATTATTCAAAGTGGAAGAAATCAGACACTGAATCCATTTATGTGAAAAACTCTGAATGGGCAAACCCATAGACATAAAGTAGAACTATGTATTAGGGAAGGAATGAGGCTGAAGGGTATAGGGTTTCTTTTGTTTTCTTTCTTTCTTTAATTTATTTTTTTATACCAGGGATTGAACCCAGGTGCATTAACCACTGAGCTACATCCCCATCCCCTTTTTATATTTTATTTAGAGTCAGCATCTGGCACTAGGTTGCTTAGGGTCTCACTAAGTTGCTCAGAGCCTCACTAAGTTGCTAAGGCTGGTTTTGAACTTGCCATCCTCCTGCTTCAATCTCCTGAGCCACAAGGATTACAGGTGTGCACACCTCGCTGGGCTCAGGGTTTCCTTCTGAGGTGATGAAAGTATTCTGGATAACCAGTGATGGTCGTACAAATCTAATATCCTTAAAACCACTGAATTTGAAAAATTAAAAAGTGAATATGAGATGTGTATCACATCTTAAAAAATCTGTTATTTATTTTTGTTCGGGACACAGTAGTGCACACCTGTAGTGTCATCTACTCAGGAGATTGAGGCAGGAGAACTGCTCAAGCGCAGGAGTCCAAGGTCAGGCTGGGTGACCAGCAAGACCCCATCTCAAAATTAAAAATGTCTGTGCCTTAGTTTTTATACAATGGAACAAGATACAAATGGTGTGTGGGGGAGGTGTGTGCTTATGATCGATGGCTCCATGGTGCCTGCATCATTCCCTCCAATTCTGTTTTTATTGGTGGTCAAGAGACTTATTTAGACTTTGCTCATCCTGTGTGTTTGTCTTTCTTTTTTAACTGAAGATGGTATCTGTGTTTGTGAAAACAACACACTTGGAATATTTAATTACTGAACTATGTACCCTGGGCATGTGCAGATGGATGGGCCTTAACTGCTAAGAGCCGAGATAATGTGGTCTTTGTGTTGGGTCCATGGTTTCCAGAGAGGCCCTGTTAGGCTGGAATATTTTCATAGCATTTCAACCTAAAAGTTCTTGTAGGTTATAAATAGACTTTTATCTCTATAACCTGGAGAGCTGGTTTCTCCTGAGACAATTGGAAAATCTAGCATTTCTGGGCACATATTCTCACATGGCAACAATCAGATGGGGCCCATAAGAGCCTACCTCGCACACATTAGCTCATATATGGTCTATTCTGCTGCTTTATGTTAGCTATGCTCGGCCTTTGTGGGCATTTGACAGGAATGGAGGAAACTCCCCCTGAAAATATTCATTTATTCATTAGTCAAACTCATAAGCAGTGAGTCTGTTCTGTACGTAAACTCTGTTAGGTCCTGGCACAGTTCCTCTCCTCCGGGAAGAGAGTCTGGTGATAAAGAAATAGAACCAGTTAATCATAATACATCAGCAAGTTCAAGGCTGGATACATGTGATTACAGATACGGGGCATTCAGTCTAGCCCAAGTGATCTGGAGCGGAGAGCACTCCTCCTGGAGAGTGTTCCTGGGTCCCACTGGGGCCTTACTTAGCACCAACACTTCAGTTCTTAACCAGGGAGGAAGATTTCCTGAGGAACTCCACATCCACAGAGGGAAGGTAACATAATTGGGAAATCCACCAAGGAGAAGAGAGGGGGAAATGAAGAGCGGGTGAAAACAGGTGGGAAAAAGAATAAACAAGGGACAGAGGAGAAGAAAAACAGGAAAAAGAGGTACTTAGACAAATGAGGAACAGATTCGTCTTGTCTCAGCACTGCTCCAGATACTTCTGCAGAATTCTAAGAGTTTCAACTCCGAGGGAAATCTTGCTGAGGTCAACCTAAGCCAAACTTGTGGGGAGTTGACGAGTCCTTCCGTTTTTCTAGTTTGGTTTTCTGCTGGGATTTTTCTATCTTTTGCTCTGAGATGATCATATTGGTCATGTTGATTAATGTCCTTGACTGGGTAGAGAATCTGACGGGTGGTTCCTGGGCATCTTCTCTCCGCTGGACAGTCCTGAAGGAAAAACCCAGAGCAGAGGAAATAAAAATAATACCTAACTTAGCTGATCACAGGACTTGAAAGGGAGGTAGTACACGACACAGAGAAGTTCTTAACACAAAGAGAAAAAAAAGATAGGTCAGAATCAAAAGTATCATGACATGGTTTGCTTGCATTAAGTTCAAGTTCATCCTGATTTTATTAAAATGATTTTGGGTTTATGAATCGCTTGGTAACTGGACGAGCAGCAATGTTATCATTAGGAAAAATTCCCTCCATGCATTTCTAGTATCAAATACCTCTGTTTACATCATGCTCACCCAGGATTCAGGTGCTATGTCTGTGATCATTTCCCGGATGAAGGGGCACCATGAGGAAAGACATTGCCAGAGTGAAAACATTTAACTTATTGGTGAGAAGGTTTTTCTGAGAAGCGAGTTTTTCTGATTTTTTTCATTCATTAGGAAGAATTGTAACTGATCCACTTGGTGGGATCTAGGAAAAGGTTTTTACCTTTCAGCCGCCAAGAACAATAAATAAATTATCACAGAATGCTCATAAATAATTTAGAACAAATGGAAATCCCAGCCCCTTGATTCATATTCACATCTTTAACCATATCCATGTCTAGTTTCCACCCAGCTGGATGGGTTCTGGATCTCTAGAGCTCTACCCTGGCACCAGGGAGCAAGAATTAATGGGTGTATTCAGGCCCAGTGGTGGAACACACCTGTCCCCTGTCACATCTGCTTCTGGGCAGGTGTGTAGGTGTGTGTGTGTGTGTGTGTGTGTGTGTGTGTGTGTGTGTGTGTGTGTGTGATCAGACACAGGATGGGACTAGATGGTGTGAACTTTCTTGAAAATGCATTTCACTAACTGTTTCCATATGTGGAATAGGTTTAGGTGAAGTTCTTTCTTTTCTACACTGATGAATCTTCTTGCTGGATGAAAACAAGAGAACTTTAAGAGGGTTTGAAGACTTAAGTTGGAAAATTCACATAAGCCAATTTGCTTGTCATGGGGGGAATTGTCTAGGTGGTGACTAACTTTGTTGTTCGTTCCATCGCCATTCCCTTGAGTCTCTGGGGAACCAGTTTTTCAGGCAGCAAAGACCAACTGCTGTCTGGTGTTACCAACCTCCCATCAACCATAGTCCTGTTTTTCTGTAATACTAGAGGTCTAGACTTTCTGGGGAGCCAGGGGCAACTGAGAACATTCCCTGGGGCTCCGTGTAGATGGAAGCGATCTGGAGCACCCTGTCTTCAGTCTCTGGGTTCCCCACACTTTCCAATGTAGTTTAGCCCTAACAACCTCAGCTGGACTTGTGGCAAAATAAACAAGTCAGTTCTAATTATTTAAAGTTGGCTATCAGTTTAAGAGCCAAGACATAGGAATGAAAACTGACTTTTTGGAACAAGGAGAAATGTCAGTGATTTTAGGCTTTGCCAGATAAAATCTCAAATTTCTTTGGCTCAGAGTCATCCATAAAACCGTGCCATGCTGCAGATGAGCTTCTTCACTGGTGTCTGTGCACTTTCTTCCACCTGCCAAGTGACAAAGCACCTTTTAGCCTGGGATCTTCATCTGCCACCCACACATGCTACCAATCACATTCCTAGTATGTGTTTACCGTTGTCCTAATTGAATTTTGGAGCCAGGGCTCATGGGCCCTTGCTAACTTAGTTAGAGATGAGAAAGAAGGGGAAACAGGAACTAGAAGAGGGTCAGAGAGGAAGCAGATGAGCAGCCTCAGGGGGAGAAGTGGTCCACACTTCCCTCTGGCACCATGTACCTATTTGGAACAGATGTTGTACCTGTTTGGAGCAGATCTTCCATTCCAGATCCTACTCCAAAGAAGCCAAGCAGGGGCTGATGGACAGACCATATCAAGGTCAGAGTTCCCCTAAAATTAGAAAAGGGAATCTGTTCAGTGGCTGAACAGTCCTGGCTCTCTCTGAGGGCAAAGGGATATCAACCCAACATGATTCAAAGAAAACTAAACACAGTTCAAGAGCTGAGCTCTCCTTGCCCCCAACCCAAGTCAGAGAGACCCAGGGAAGAGAGAGGGGAGTGGAGTGTGAACCCCTCCAGCTTGGGAGATTTAAGGCAATGGCTGAGCAATCTTAGCCTCTCAGGAGAATGTATTTCCCACAGTTTGGAGGTGGAGAAGTGCAAGATCATGGTGCTAGCAGGTTTGGTATCTGGCGAGGGCTTGATCTTACGCTTATAAATGGCATCTTGTGGCAGGAGCAGAAGCAGTCAAATTGCCCTTGAGGTTGACCTCATGATCTCCTAAAGGCCCCAGCACTTAACACTATCAAACTGGTGATTCAGTTTCGACACGAAGTTTGGGAGGACACGCTGAGACCACAGCAGGATGCTTGTGTTTTCACAGACAGTGGCTTTCCAGTTTGACTAGTGACTGTAAATCACTTGCAGATCATCCCTCCAGATGGTCACTTCATTGATTTGCTTCAAGGAGTCATCGGTGACGTCTGTTCACTTTCTGGATCTCTTTTCTGGTCTGATAGAGAAGAATGGCAGACCCGAGATGGCTCATTCTTCCTGGGCCCTGGATGGAGCTTTCAGGCTGAGGGAGGAGCCAGAGTGCCTCAGCTTCTCCCAGGGCGTCCGCACACGTGGGTGCCCAGCTTGCTATCTCAGTAGAAGAATCCACCTCAGCCACAGAAGCTTTTGTGAGCAGCTGCTTGTAGAGTCTGTGGCAAGACAGGCACCTCATTGTTGTGCTTTCTGGAAGGCTCTGAATATCAAGCCCTTAATGTGATCCTGCTGTCTCCCCCAGGGAGCTCGCATCTGGGCCTTGGGTGATTCTCTCTCCAACCCTCTGAACAGCCCAGAGCCTGCATGTTTCCATCATGATATATTCCAGTGGAAACACATTTTTTTTAAGAGGGATTAAAAGGCAGAACCTATAAAATATAGCTTTTGTTATTGCTCTCCCTATATGTGCCAACTCTAATGCTAAGCATTTTATATATGACATTTTATTTCATTTTTTTTTCAGTACCAGGGATTTAACCTAGGGGCACTTAACCACTGAACCACATCCTCAGACCTTTTTATTTTTTATTTTGATAAAGGGCCTTGCTAAGTTGCTTAGGGCCTTGTTAAGTTGATGAGGCTAGCTTTGAACTTTCCATCTTCCTGCCTCAGCCTACCAAGTCATTGTAATTAAAGGCATGTGCCACCACACCTGGCCATTTTATTTAATTCTTGTAGTTTACTTTCTCTGGTTTTGCTTTTGTTTAAATTTCACATTCCGAATTTTAAAATATAGAAGATAATTGAAATAATAATATGATTGGGAAACAAAGCTTTGAGGGTTATCATGCAGAAATATGGGCCAAAGACCGAAGGTGGTGAATAAAATGTTGGTAATGATGAAATCATATCTATCAAGTGTTCTCCTCTAAGGAAAGATGAACTAAACATTGAAAGCACTTTGCACAGCGTTTGGAACCAAATGGGCAGTGAAAACGGCTGCTGGCAGTGTTATTGGACTACACTCACCGAAGCATTAGAACGTGCATTTTTTGTGAACAAATATGGAAACCATACCTGTAATGCATAACCCAGCCACTGGGATTACAGGTGTGAACCATTATGCTGGTTCTTGGTGGTTCTTAAGCTGAACTTGGATAGGAGCGTGGCATTTAAACAGGAATATGGTTGAGAACGAGGAATACAGTGAGGACCCTCAGGGCAAAGGGAACAGTGATCAGCCAAAGCATTTCCTCTGTAAAAGTTGGCTTAAATCAGTAGAAGGAAATAAAGCTTGAAGAGTTGCCGTGTCTTAATTTGGAAGACAGGGTCAAACTATTAACTATCTGCTGTGGCTGGGGCTCAGCGGCAGCGCACTTGTCTGGCATGTGTGAGGAACTGGGTTCAGTTCTCAGCACCACATATGAATAAATAAAATAAAGGTTTATCAACAACTAAAAAAATAAAAATAATTTTTAAAAAGCTGTAAGTATCTATTTGACACATACTTCAGTCCCTAATTGCTCAAGATTCTGGGGTATATACAGCAGTGAACAAATCAGGCAGAAGTCTCGCTACTGAGGAACTTATCTTCTAACTGGGAGAGATAGACAAGGCATTAAAGAAGCAGCCACATGAGTATTTGGGGGAACAGTGTTTCAAGCAGAAAGCACAGCACCTCTAAAGGCCGTTAGGGGAAAGCTGGTGGGTTCCAGGGACAAAAGACCATCATGGTTGAGAATGAGGAGCTGGGTAGAGGGAGATGATTCTGGCTGAGATCTGAGCTGCATGATGAGAAAAGACAGATTTAAGATATTTTGATGGCAGAGCCCTTCGGACTTAGAGGCCTGGGTGCAGTCTAGGTAGGAAATAAAGAGTGAGGAATGACTCCAGGTTTTGGGCCTGAGATGGGAAAGACTTGGGGAGGGAAGTGTTGGTCATGTGAGCTTAAGATATGTACTAGGTACCCATGTAGGGAAGTCAGAAGGTCGTTGGCTATGTGAATCTGGGGCTGAGGGAAGAGGTTCCATCTAGAGGTAGACATCGGAGAATCATCAACACAGGAAGGAATTTGAAGCCACGAAACAGTGCACACTCCTATAGTAAAAGAACATAGAAGAAGGACAGATCCCGGGGGAGTGGGAAAGACAAACAGCTAGAAAGCTGGGAAGGAACTCAGGAGTGATCAAGACAGAGCCAAATGATGCTGAGCAGTCAAGGAAAAGGACAAAGAATGGATCATGGATTCTGTCAAGGTAGAGAGTTGTGTGGAGCTTGACAGGAGCTTCTTCAGGGCAGTGATGCAGATGAGAGCCCACTGGAGCCGGCCAAAGAGAAGACAAAAAGGTGAGAAGCAGGGATCTTGCTGGGGTGGCATGTAGTGAGCTTTTGCATTGCTGTGACCTAAACACCTAAATACAAGAACAACGCAGAGGAGGGAAGGTTTACTGGGGGCTCAGGGTTTCCGAGGTCTCAGTCCATAGACAGCCCACTCCATTGCTGTGGCCCAAGGGAGGCAGCACATTAGGAGGGAAGATTCCAATAGAGAAGCGCTGCTCAGCTCATAGTGAGGTCAGGAGGTGGGAGAATAGGGAACTTGAGCCCTCCCAGGGAAGTCCCCAGTGACCCACCCTTTCTGGTCATGCCCCCTATGCATACAGTTACCACCCACTCAGTTCATTCAAACTAGGATGGGCTGAGTGTGTTACAGCTCTCACAATCCAATCAATTTAACCCTCTGAATATTCTTGCATTAATCCAAGAACTTTTGGGGGATGCTCATATCCAAACCATAATGGATAAGAATAGAGAAATGGGTTGGGGCTGCTAGGAGGTGAGAGTATATTGTTGGTGGTTTTGCTTTGCTTTCTGGTTTGGTTTCTTTGTGTTATTTGTTGTGTTATGTGGGGATAGTACAGCATGTTTGCATGCTAATGAGAAGGGTCAAAGATAGAAGGAAAGCTTGATGGTGCCAAAGAGGAGACCATCACAAGATGGAAGTGCCTAAGAAAGCAAGGAGCTGTAACTTGAGACGGCACAAGAGGTTTAGACACAGGGATGCTTCATCCCCTGCCGGAAATGGGAAGGTGAAATGCACAGGTGCACTCGCAATTTCGTGTGTGGACTTGAGGTAGAATGAAAAGGTAGATATAATTGATTCTGAATTCTCTTGGCAATTGTGCAGTCATGAGCTAGAGATCTGTTGGAGATTTGAGGAGGTTCTCTTAGAGACTGGGAGAGTAAATTTGCTGTAGAAGTATATTTGCATCATTTGCCAATTCAGCATCTGTCTTTGTAACTTTGAAGTGACCTGGTCAGTAGAGTGTATCCTGAGTATGTGGCGATGGGGTTTCACGAGGATCCCGCACTCTGCAGCTGGGACCTCCCCTCCTGAGGTGCTGCCTCACGTGGGCCCAGGGTCTTGCCAGGCGAGATCAGTGGAAGGGAATTCAGGGTCTGTACAAGGAAATGCTCAGGGAGTTTTATAGACTACAGTCTCAGAGATCAGATCGAAATGGTTTGAGTGGTGTGGGAATGCATTATTACAACAACTGACACCTATTAAAAACACAGTGCCTATCGCTTTAACTAGTACATGTAACTAGCTCCTAATTAGTACATTAGGAGTTGTTCAGAGAATTTGGGAGAAGACTGGCAGGAGGCTAGATCTTGTAGAGGGGATAGATATGAATGGATTATGAGGCACAGAGACTGTTCCTGCAAATCACAGCATGAAATGATAAGTAATCTCAGGTACCCATTCTCAGTACCAAAATCTTGAGACAACAGATCATCACATTAAGCTTACTAAGATTATTGGATCTGAAGTTGGATGGTTTAAAATTGAGTTCCAGCTCTGCTAATCACTCACTATCTAACCTTGGGCAAGTCCATATCTGTATTGGTCTCCCTTTGTTTACCTATACAAACAAACAACCACCACCAAAGAGTATAGATAAAATTACATGGTAGCTATGAAAACACTTAAACCATAAAGCACTTAAGTAATTGTTAAGGCCAAGAACAAAATTTGTACTCTAGGAAGATTATTTTGACAACTCTGTGCATAATGAGTTAGGATAGGCAAGCCTGAGAGTATGTTTGAAAAATATGGTCAAGGCCCTCAGCTGGGAGGACCACAGAATGAATGAAGTTCAGGAGAAACTAGAAAGAAGTGTTAGGGTTTGATCTGGTGCGATCTCTGAGGTGCTTTTCCAGACAAGACTGGTCTAAATGAACAGCTATAAGCACAGAACTGTGGCCACCAAGGATTCATGTGGAGTGGGGGTTAAGAGCTCAAGTGCAAGAGTCATTTCTGTGTTCAGATACCAACTCTATGAGCCCTGTGACCTCGGGCAAGTTATTTAAGCTTTTGTTTCCCTAACTGTAAAAATAGAGACTGGTACCTGTCACATAGGACATGTGAAGATTAGCTGAATGTAATTACCATATACGTCAAGAGGGCATCCCAGATCCCAGAGAGCCATATGATCTTCATAAGGGTAGCTCTAATTATTTAGTCCTAGATCTTGAAACTATCTGAAAGCCAGTGAAGTCCATTGTCCTAAGTGGTGATATAGGAGGCACTATTTCCAGGAAGGAATTCAATGTCAAGTTGAATAAGCTGTGAATGATGGAGTCAGAAATGACCACAACAAAATCTGGGACCTACTAACCTTCAAGTGTGATGTCAGCAAAGACACATCCTGCTCTCCCTTTAGTAAGTTTCTTAGGTCTGATTCTTTGGATCAAGTCCTGTGTCTCCCTATGGTTTAGTGCCGCCATCATTGATGAAATCCAGGCACACTCCTTTTTTTTTTTCCCAACAGCCATTTACAACTTTTGTGGAATACTTGTCCTGTGAATGTCCGTATTTGATGCCCATATTTGATGGTAAGAAACCGAAGACTAGTCGCCAGAGACTACTTGACTAGTATAACTCAGGTCTAAGGCCAAGGAGGAAGACAGACCATTTCCAGAGCATGACCAATAGGAAGGGGTTGTAACATTAAGTTTTTTTCTCTTCAAAACCTAACCCTGTACATGGTGGACCCTGCATGTTGATTTTGAAGGAAACTAATAAGTAGTAGTGGAGCAGAAAGGATCAAGCTATTCTGAGCTGCTGTTGGAAAGAATAATACACATGCCATGGACCCCCAGAAATGTAACTGTCAGGGTCAGGATTAAAGTGATGAGACCAACTCCTGTGTTTGGCCAAGGAAAGCTCTCTCACTACCTTCTAGAATTTCACATGATTTGATCCTAAGTGAAACTGGCCATGGTTTCTCTTAGTACCTCAGTGAAGGGTAAGTTAAACAGATCAGACCCTTTGCACAGTATCTGAAGAAGGGCAGACTTGTGCTTGGCTGGCCAAAGTGTCCAAATCTCTTTGATTTCAAGCACTGGTGGCTCATTTTCTGCTCATCAGAGTCACAGTCCTCCTGTCTTTCTGGGCAGCTGCTCTCCAGGTGTGGAACATTCCAGGCTCTGCAGATCTCTGCCTTCTCTGTCTTAACACGTGCTGCTGCCATCCCTGGGGACACTAGGATGGGATAGGGAGAAGGATTTGGAGAGCCAAGCCAAGCAGCTGTCATCCAAACCTCCTCAGAAAGTCACATGGCCCTGACTAACTTCATGGGCAAGAAAGTGTATTCATTTCTTGTGCCCAGAAGAGAGGAGAGAGGGTGCTGATGAGAGTAGGGATGGACATCACTCACAGATCTTTAAACAACCCAGTGATCACCTCTCATTTCAAATTTTCTTTATCTCTTTAAGGAAAATCAGATTAGTGCTTTGAATTTGTACAACACCAAAAAAAATCTTTAAGACCCTCTCAACCATTTCCTCTAAACCATTAAAGCATATAGCATATAAGAAGGCTTTTCTGAGGATCAGTAATCTTCCATCATCTCTGTACCCAGCCTGAGAGGTGAGCCAGCCCTTTGAGGTGAGATGGAGTTAAAACAAAAGCCCTTCTGTACACCTGTAGCTGCCCCTGCCTGGTTGGGATAAAAGTAGTCCCAGTCTTTGACAATTTTAAAAAATGTACAGAAAAAGAACATTCTTCAGGGAGGATAAAATTAACCTATTTCTGAGCTCTTTCACCATGGGCCACAGAGGGTAAAATAGTTAAGAGAATTTATTACATTATTGTGGTCATGCTTTGCATGCAGATCTCATTTAAATTTTACAATCCAGCAAAAAATACATTTATTATCCCAATTTTGCATGCAAAGAAACAGGCTTTGAGAGGTCTCATAACTCTCCTAGGCTCTCACTGACTGGATCATCTGACTCCAGAACCCTCTCTCTTGGCCATTATGCTAACCTGCCTCCAAACCCAATTAAAGTAAGTCTTCAGGGATGTGAAGCAGATACTGTAATTTGCATATGCACAAGTGCTTTCACAACCAGTGCCTGACCCTCAGGCTTCCTGGAGAACTGCTGAATGGTTGTCCCCTGCCCTGGGTGTCTAGGGTGATTCCAGCCCTGGTGATCAGGTGTGCAGATGGAATTCTGTTTTCTGACCCTTTCCCTAACAAAGCACTCTGTGTGTTTCTTGTGTCTTCCAGTTGACCGTCCTCCCATGGAACCCTCCCAGTTTGTGTCAGTTGTCCCTAAATATCCAGACAAGATGGGATTTGATGAGGTAGGAAAGTGTCTCTGTGTGTGTGCATGGGTGCAAATGTTTGTATGCTGGAACACAGCTGAGTGTGTGTCTGAGGGCCAGAAGGCTGAGCTTGGCTGATGAAAAGGGGCTGAGGGCTGGGGGAAGTACTGAGTTTTTGTTATGCCCCAGTCTTCCTCAAAAAGGAGGACTGTGGTAAAAGTGAGTTGATCGTTCAGTCAGAAAGAAGTAACTAGTAGTGAAAGTGAATTCACCATGTTTTATCGACCGTCTTACCAAGGTTCAAGGGTAAGGTGAAGAGGACATATGGTTTAGACATAGGAGGACATTCACTTCACCCTGCCATAGATGAGTGAGTGGACACTATTCTGGAACACTTTATTTTCCGTCTGTCCTTCTTCCATGGAAAAAGGTTGGAGGACAGGGTTGAGAGGACAGAGAAGGAGAGAGGAAACTTGTTCTAAAATTCTGCCTTTCCACAGGCAAGAACGTCAAAACAACATTCTTTGAAAAGAATAAGTCAGGACTAGGGGGGTGTGCAGCTCAGTGGTACAGCAGTGAGGCTCTGGGTTCAATACCCAGCACCACAAGAACAGAGAGAGAGACAGAGAAGGAGAGAGAGACAGAGAGCAAGAGAAAGAGAGGATACCGAGGTGCCTCTATTGGCAATATGCACAAAAGACGCTTGACAAGGCCAGAACTGTGACTCCATGTCACTGACTCCTTCATGAGTCTCTTGCATGGCTTCTGTCATTCAGGAGGAGTCTAGAGCTGGGACAGCTTCTCAAAAATCCATAAACTGAGACAGATTCTTCCATGAATTCTGGAATAAAATTCTGACACGTTACAACTTGGTTGAACCTTAAAGACATTATATTAAACGAAATAAGCCAAACATAAATTAATAAATATTGTTATGATTCCACTTATAAGAGATATTAGGTCAGGTAAATTCATAGAATCCTAAGGTATTATAGAGGTTACCGGGGATGAGAAAATACAGGAAGTTAAAACTTAATGAGTATAGATCTTTTGTTGGGGATGACAAAATGGTTCTGAAAATGTGTAATGTGATGAATATTGTATACACTTATGCCATGTTAAATGGTTAAAATGGCAAATTTAAAAAAAGATAACTGATTTTAAACAAAAGTAATAATAACCTAGGGTAGGCTTACAACCCACAAAAAAGTAAAATGTATAACAATAGCAGCATCAAGATAGGAAGAAGAAAAAGGAAGCAAAATATTAAGTTCTTATACTTTAAGTGGCACAGCAAAATATCACTCAAGGGTAGACTCTGATAAGTTAAAGTTATAGCTTACTGCACTAAAATAAAAGACTTACGTCTAATAAACCAACAAAAGAGATAAAATGAAGCCATAAAACATCAAGAATCAAAATATAGTCTGATCCAAGAATTTATTCCCTAGAGAAATTCCTTGATAAAATGCAATATATATTTTTTTTATCATCCAGTGAAAGGTTTACTAAAACTTAATCAGAAGTACAATTAAATCAATGAAAGTAAATGGCAAAAGCACTCACTGCCCAGACTGGTGAGGTAAAACCCAGAATTGCAGCCTTAGCTCCATCGGCAACATACGGAATGATATTTTCTCCTAGACGTGTATCTCTAAACAAGGCTCTGAGGATATTCAAAGCATGAACCAGGACAAGAAGTTCAAAATTAGCTGTGGGTTAATAACTATGGTGATTCTAAATCTGTATATAAAATTACAAGAAGAAAGTAATAATATGCAAATGAAACAGTAGATTTAATAAAATAATAATTGATAAAAATAATTTTTAGACATTAGTAAGAACAATGTAATAAAAAACTTGATCCAACGAACCTATGAGGAATCCTGAATCTAACAAACACATTCTTTTCAAGGAACATTTATTTTTTAAAATGGCCTCAAACTTAGTCACAATAAAATACCAAATAATTATTATCTTATAGATTATGCTGTCATCACAGTGGAAGTGAGTTATAGTTTTTCAAAAACAATTCTAAAATGGAACTACTATATGACCCAGCTATCCCCCTACCCCTCAGTATATATCCAAAAGATCTAAAATTAGCATGCTACAGTGACACAGTCATATCAATCAATGTTTACAGCAGCATACTTCACATATTCAAGCTATGGAACCAACCTAGGTGTCCTTCAACAGATGAATGGATTAAAAAAAGTAGCATATACAAATAATGGAATATTACTCAGCCATAAAGAAGAATGAAATTATGGTATTTGCTGGTAAATGGATGGAACTGGAGACCATCATGCTAAGTGAAATATGCCAGATCCAGAAAGTCAAAGGCTGAATGTTTTCTATGATAGTCAGAAACTAGTCCAAGATAAGGGGGTGGGGAGAGGGGGCACAAAAAAGAGGGGGGAGGGAATTCCATCTCAATAGAAGAAGAATCAATGGAGTTGAGGAAGGGGACTGAGGATAGGGAAGAGGGACAGGATAAGGAAATAACCGTAGAAAGAATCTGACCTAGCTTTACTATGTCTACATATGAATAAATACACCATAGTGAAACTCATCTTTATGTATACCCACAAGGCACTATTTAAAAAAAACAAAACTGTAACTAAATAGTAGAAAGATCAGTAGAATAGAGGGAAGAGAATAAGGTGAGGGAGACAGGAAGGGAAAATGGAAATACCGGGAACTGAATTTTTACTTATACATTACATTATATTCCATGTTTTTATAATTATGTCAAAATGAATCCAAATGTTATGTATAATTAAAAAGAACTAATAAAATTTTAAATAATTCTAAAATTGACACATTTAAAACACTGGTCAAAGAAAATTTTTAAACATATTTAGAGGTGAACAATAATGAAGTTGCTACATATCAAAACTTATAGGCTGCACCTTAAGTGGAACTAAAAAACAAACAAACAAAGAAATACAGAAAGAAAGAAAGAAATGCATGCTTTAAATGTGTACTTTAAATGGTCTGTTTTTTTTTAAAAAAGACCAAAATTGGATGTGCTAAGTCCACTTACAATGACAATTATAATTTTTTACAATAAACTCAAAATAGAGAATGGAAATAAAAAGAAAAATAGAAATTTCTTTTAAACAGCACAGATACAATTAAGGGCAAACAAATCCAAAAGCTGATTCTCTGTAACAAACCTCTGAGAAGATTAACCAAGAGAAGGCACAAACACAATATTATGACTACCAATGAGGACATGACCACAGACAA
This sequence comes from Ictidomys tridecemlineatus, assembly GCF_052094955.1. Taxonomy (NCBI): domain Eukaryota; kingdom Metazoa; phylum Chordata; class Mammalia; order Rodentia; family Sciuridae; genus Ictidomys; species Ictidomys tridecemlineatus. The sequence continues at coordinate 94,691 of NW_027521245.1, forward strand.
AGTCGAGAATAAAGCAAAAGACAAAACCAAGACTAATCCTATACTAATCAGTAAAAATGATAATATCATACATACTATATATTACATATTATATATAAAACAAAAAAATCTCCTAAAATAGAATTTATTAAAACAAATAACTGAATACCTAGATACTACCATTAAATAAATAAAATCAATAATTTAAATCCTCCCAGACTTTGATTTTAAAAAATCAAATAAATTAACTACAGTAACAAAAAAAGGTATACCGAATTTTACAAATGAATTCTATAAATATTGAAAGAATAGAAAATTGCCATTTTATAAGCTATCAAGAGAAGACTCACAGATTTGAGTCTAACATATCCTGACTATCAAAACAAGGTATAAATAATTACTTTGGTAAAATGATAGTATCTTTTTTTATTTCTAATTTTTTCTTTGTTCTTTTTGTTATACATGACAATAGAATGTGTTTTAACATATCATACATACATGGAGTATAATATCCCATTTTTGTGGTTGCACATGACATGGAGTTTCACTGGTCATATATTCATATATGAACACAGGAAAGTTATGTCCAATTTATTCTACTGTCTTTCCCATTCCCAACTCAACTCCCTTCCCACCACTCCTCCCTGTCCAATGCAGTGAACATCCACTCCTTCCTCCGGCAAGCCTACTGTGAGTCAGCATCTGCATATCAGATAGAACAGGTCAGACTTTGGCTTTGGGGGATTGGCTTATTTCACTGAAAATGATAGTTTCTAGTTCCACCCATTTACCAACAAATGCCATAATTTCATTCTTCTTTATGGCTGAGTAACATTCCATTATGTATATGTACCACATTTTCTTTATCCATTCATCTGTTGAAGGGCACCTATGTTGGTTCCATAGCTTAGCTATTGTGAATTGAGCTGCTATAAACATTGATATGGCCTCGTCACTATTAGTATGCTAATTTTAAGTCATTTAGTATATGCTGAGGAGTGGGATAACAGGGTCAAATGGTGGTTCCATTCCAAGTTTTCTGAGGAATCTCCAAATTGCTTTCCAGAGCAGTTGCACCAATTTGCAGTCCCAGCAGCATTGTATGAGTGTAAATGGTAGTATCTATTAAAGCTGAATATATATGTATATTCAACAAAAATATGCATATGTTCACCACTAAGAATATATGAAAACATATAAAAATGTTCATCAAGAATAGAATGGATAAGCCAAATGCAGTGGCCCACACCTGTAATCCCAGAGGCTCAGGATATTGAGGCAGGAGGATCGCAAGTTCAAAGCCAGCCTCAGCAAAAGCAAGGCGCCAAGAAACCAGTGAGACCCTGTAGCTAAATAAAACACAAAATAGGGCTGAGCATGTGGCTTAGCAGTCAAGTGCCCCTGAGTTCAATCCCCGGTACCCACCCCCCCACACACACAAAAAAAAGAACAGAATGGATAAATTTTATACTATTAAATAGTAACAAGAATGAATAAATCATAGTATTTATGGATGAATGTCATAAACCTAATTTGAGCAAAAAAAAAACCCTATCAAAAGTATGGTTTATAATATAGGATTTCATTTTTATAACATTAAAGTAAAAGGTAAATCTAAAGTGTTAGAAATTAGGATCTTGGTTACTGTCAGGGAAAGAGTGCTGATTAGAAGAGAACATGAAGGGGCCTTGGTGTCCTATAAAAGTTCTGCTTCTTTCTTGTTACACAAACGTGATCACTTTGTAAAACTGTAATGACTTGCACACTGTATATTATAATTAAATCTAAAAATGCATATAAAATATGACAGGGACAGCATGAGAAAGGAAGAACATAAGCCAATCTCAATTATGAACCCAGTGAGAAGCATAAATGTATATCCTTTCTAAAGAAAATTTAATAATGTATAAAAACATGTCAAAGTTGAGTTCATTCTCAGTATGCAAATATATTATATTTAAAAATCAGCATAAGTGCTGGGAATGTAGTTCAGTGGTAGAGCAATTGCCTAGCGTGTACAAGGCCCTTCAATCCCCAGCATTGAAAACTACAACAAAAAGAATAACATGTAATTCATGATATTTGAAAATTCTAGGAAAAAACAAAATGTATTTATCTCAAATGATGCAGGAAAACACTCAAGAATTGTCTTTTTTTTAAATCAGATAAAGGACAGATTAAAAATTTCAACAAATAACAACATAAAGATGCCTGCTATCTCTATTTCTAGCAAAATTGTGCTACAGGTTCCAGCAGCAAAATAAGATAAAAAAATTTTTTAAAAGACTAAGTACTAGAAAGCTAACAAACTTAGGATTACCTACTAGGGATACGATTATCTATAAAGAAAATCCTAAGAATTTATAGACAATTCATTAGTTGTATTATAGCAGTTCAGGTAAGTTGCTAAACGTAAGTACAACAATCACCAAAAAATCAATTTCATTCTCACAGAGAACAACAGATAATATAAAATTTTGAAATATCATTTATAAGAAAAATATATAGAAATAAACCTCATAAAAGGTCCATAAGACTTTTATGAGGAAACTATATGCATTCCTACCCACAAGGTATGAGAATTTCTGTTGCTTACCAGCACCTTGGTATTATCAGATCTTTACAGTTTTTACTTTTCAGTATGAAATGGTGTTTACTAGTTTTGTTTTGCATTTCTTTGATTATTAGTTAGCTTTAACATCTTTTCATATATTTATTTACTAATCTTGTGAATTCTGTGAATTACCTGTTCCAGAGATTTTGCCTACTTTTAATTATTTGCCATCTTTTGTAATACTTGTTGTTTTAAATATTTTTATTAGTTATTGATGGACCTTTATTTATTTATTTGCTTATACGTGGTGCGGAGAATCGAACCCAGTGCCTCACACATGCTAGGCAAGCACTCTACCACTGAGCCACAACCCCAGCCCAAGACTTGTTGTTTTAAAAATATTTCCCTGATAGTAATTCCTTTTTGGTTATTTGAATTACACATATATTTTCCTCATTGAGGGCTTCTCTTATTTTGCTTATGGTTTCTATTATTGTAGAGAAGTTTTAAAATTTAATTAAGTGGAATATGTCAGCTTTTTCCTTTATGGTTTGTGCATTTGGAACTTATTTAAGAAATTCTTGCATACCCCAAGGTCAGAAAGATAGTTTATATTTTCTTTTAAAAGTCTTAAAGTTTTGCTTGTCACACTTCTTTCTTTATGTTACCTGTAATCTGATTTTTTATATAAAATATGAAAATAATTTTGTTTTCCATTTAGAAAAATAACATAAAAGCATTTTTGATACAATTTATTATTTCTTCCTCATATATACTGATTTGTAACATTACTTCTATCATGTACTATTTGCATACACAGGAAATTGTTTCTGTCCATTTCATTGATCTGCTGGTCTATCACTGGACTAAACTGATGATTTTAATTACTATACTTTATAATAACATATAATATCATATAGGATGAATCTCATTTTTTTCCCCAGAATTACCTTGACTATATTCATCCCATTACATTTCCATCTAAATTTTGGAATCACTTTGTTAAGTTCAACAAAATGTCCTCTTGGAATTTTTGTTGGAATTTAAAGTGAAAAATTGGCTTTTTAGGGAAAATGACTTTTTTTTTATATTGAATCTTCCATGAGATATGGGAATGTAGGTCAGGAGAGTGATGGTCAGCATGCAATGGGGCCTTGGATTCTATTTCCCTGAAACTCCCCCCCCCCTCTGCAAGAATGACAATGATATGGCATATTTCTCTATATACAGATCTTCCTTAATACTTTTGGTTTTTTTGAAAAATGATATTTTAAGCCAGGTGCAGTGGCACGTGTCTATAGTTCCAGCAACTCAGGAGGCTGAGGCAGGAGGATGGCTTGAGCCTAGGAGTTTAGAGATAACCTGGGCAACACAGTAAAGCTGGGGTTGTGGCTCAGTGGTAGAGTGCTTGTCTAGTATGTGTGAGGCACTGGGTTTGATGCTCAGCACCATGTATAAGCAAATAAATAAATAAAGGTCCATCAATAACTAATAAAAATATTTAAAACAACAAGTATTATAAAAGATGGCAAATAATTAAAAGTAGGCAAAATCTCTGGAACAGGTAATTCACAGAATTCACAAGATTAGTAAATATATGAAAAGATGTTAAAGCTAACTAATAATCAAAGAAATGCAAAACAAAACTAGTAAACAACATTTCATACAGAAAAGTAAAAACTGTAAAGATCTGATAATACCAAGGTGCTGGTAAGCAACAGAAATTCTCATACCTTGTGGGTAGGAATGTAAATTCCATCAAACACTTTGGTGACAATGACAGCATTGAAGTTGAATACGTACATATCCTATAACCCTGCCATTCTAATTCTAGGTACACAACCTGTGGCAACACACTATGTGTAAGGAGAAACAAAAGAATGTTTGCACTTGGTTTATAATAGAAGAAAACTAGAAACAACGCAAATAGTGTCCATTCACAGAAGGTATGAATTGGAATAAGATGCTGAAACAATTTTTAGGAATGAAAATGAAGTGAAGTTTACTAATCTTAAAAAATGATGTTGACTGAAAAAACCCAAACTATAAAAAAGTTGTGTAGATAATGCCATTTGGGTAAAAGATTTTAACCATCTAGCAAAAATTCATGGGAATGATAAATACTAATTTGGGTTAGTGATCACAACTGAAAGGGAAGAAAAAGGAATGAGATGGGGAGAAATCCAACTATATGCTTGTAATTTTTTTTTAATTTTTGTTTTATTTTTTTGGTACTGGGAATGGAACCCAGTAGGCAAGTGCTCTACCATTGAGTTATATCCCCAGCCCTGCAACTGTATCTGTAATATTTAATTTCTTATACTGAATTGCTTTCATAGATGTCCATTATTCACAGCATAAAAAAGTTGATTTTATGCTGATATATTTTGGAAATACATATTAAAAATAATAAATAAGCCATGGGAGGGGAGAAAGAAAGAAAATTATCAACTAAAGCCTAGAAGACAAATCTCAGACTAAATTTTAAAATTTCACTAATTTCCTAAAAACAATTAAACTGCCATTAATCAGCTTGAAATAGAGGACAGCGATAATCATACAGAACAACTTAAAGGAAAACCCCTTTATTTTTTTTTAATTTTCCTCTAATTATGTTATATGCTTTTTAAAAATATTTTTTAATTAGTCAAACTCGACAGTAGAATGCACTTATATACTTTGATATATCATACATAGATGGGACATAATTCTCATTTTTCTGAGTATACATATTGTAGAATCACATTGGTCATACAGTCACATATATACATACAGTAATAATGTCTGTTTCATTCCACTATCTTTCTTATCCCCACATCCTCTGTCTTCCCCTCCTTTCACTTCCCTCTACTTAATCTAAGGTAATGCTATTCTTTGTGTGTGTGTGTGTTATAATTCTTAATACACATACATACCACAATTTTTAATATCTCTGTTTGTATATAAAGTATGTTGACACCCAATTCAAGTCTTCATACATGTACTTTATATAATGATGTCCATCATATTCTACCATCCTTGCTAATCCCCTGCCCCCTCCCTTTCCCTCCCACCCCTCTTCCCTATCTAGAATTCATCTATTCCTCTCATGCTCTCCCTCCTAATCCCACTATGAGTCAACCTCCTTATATCAGAGAAAACATTTGGTATTTGTTTTTGGGGGATTGGCTGACTTCACTGAGCGTTATCTTCTCCAATGCCATCCATTCACCTGCAAATGCCATGGTTTTGTTCCTTTTTAATGCTGAGTAAAATTCCATTGTGTATATGCCACATTTAAACCCCTTTATTTTTAGATGTTCTTACAAAACTAGGAATTTTTAAAGTGATAATATAAGAAAGTATAAACAATTATATTTTCACATTTCATTGGAAAACATCTTGAAATGATAATTTTTGAAAAGTCTTAATTAACACGCTAAATTTTTAAACAAAGTATCTTACAGTCATTGGTCACTATGTACCACATGTTAATAAACACTGTATTTTTCCCCTAGCCCAACTACATTCTGACCCATGGCTTCCTTTTAACACCTTCCACGGGTTCTAAAATAGAAACATAAAAACTTACTGTACTTGATTATAAACTTTAGCTCTCATTATATTCCCTGACTGAGCATGGGCCTCCTGCAGTTGGGTAGAAACATCCAACTTTGAAGCATTTACTAAGAAAGTGTAGATTACAAGGGTTAAGAATTATAAATTACCACCTAACATTACAGTGGAGTTGTGAGGAATGTTTAACACAAGTTCAGACACAGAGGAAGTGACTAAAAAGGGTAAAATATTAGTTAAAATTAAAAAGTCAGATATTACATTTTAGGGAAAGATTCAACTACTTAGTTTCAAAATGTACATTAACTCAAAGAAACAAACATGAATTCCAAAGTAATTGTATATCCACTTTCCAATTTGTAGATGCAATAGTAATTTTATAAAATATCTTATATCAGTTCTATGTTTACACCAGAGTTTAAAAATAGTTTTGTTGTTGTTGTTGTTTGGTTGTTTTGGTTTGGTTTGATTTGGGTTTTTTAATAGTACTAGGGATTTAACCCAGGGGCCCTCTGTCATGAACTAAATTCCCAGCCCTGTTTTGTTTTGTTTTGTTTTTCTTTCTAACTTTGAGACAGGGTCTCACTAAACAGCCTAGGCTGGCCTCAAACTTGCGTTCTTCCTGCCTCAGCCTCCTGAGTTGCTGAAGATCACAGGCCCGTGACACCACAACAGGCTAAAAATATTTTGACCTACATATCAACTCAAGTAACAGCTTATTTTATGGACAGGAAAGACAGAAAAACAAAATCCAAACTTCAAATGCCTGATCTTCTAGAGTTCTTTATTTTTACCAGATACTTTTAGAAAATAAATATGTAGCAAAGATTTTAAAATCACTGCCATCTTAGCAGGGTTTATTTATTTTAATTATTACCTGAGGAACTGTGCTTTGTGAGTCACAAGCAGGCCCAGCCATGGAAATTAATTCTTTCATTGTTATTTTCAACAAATCCATTTTGCCTTTCTTCGGTTAAGATGCCAACAATGCCTATTAAAAAAAAATTAAAATGCAGCTATTAATGAACTCTTATTTTACATACAGCAATTTCTTGCTTTTGTGCATCAATAATCAATTCCCATATTCGAAATTCTCTTAAAAACATACAGCTATCTTTTTCCCCAGTACTGGGTTAGAACCCAGGGGCATTTTACCCAAAGCTGAGACAGGGTCATACTAAATTGCCCAGGCTGGCCTTGAAATTGTGATCCTCCTGCCTCAGCTTCCTCCAAGTTACTGGGATTACAGCACACCCAGCTCTTTCTAACTACTCCAGTCCTTAAGAGCCACAATTAGGTGGCAAGAATCAGATACAATAAGCAAGTCACTTTGGGTAACAAATTTATCCAACAAAAAATTCTCTTTGGTTGATTCAACAATAAAACAATAAACCCTCTGTGTTAGAGTTCTTGTAAGGAATTTGAGGCTTCCTAGAGATTGATCAACTTCTTAATTTTTCATACAAGACTCTATTCCTGGAAGACTAATCAAATCATTGTATTTGAAACTCCCTGAGACAAGAAGGAACACTGCAAATTCCAAAGGGATCTCATATTTGAATTTTGCAGGAGCTGCTTATTTACTTTATAACAAACACTTCACCAAAATACAAGAAACATAAAAAAGGAATATCAATCCACTTGAGGCAGTAAAAAGGAATGAAGTGCTGATCCATGTGACAACACAGATAAACCTTGAAACATAATACTAACTGAAAGAAGCCAGACACAAAGATGTCATATTACATGATTCCATTTACATGAAATGTCCAGAACAGACCAATCTGTTGAGACAGAAGGTAGATTAGTGGTTGCCTAGGGCTAGGAGCAGCAGCGGTAGAGGAAAATGGGGAGCAACTGCTAATGGGTTTGGAGGTCTTTTCAGGTGATATTCTACAATTAGATTGGGCTAATGGTTACAGTTCTGCAAATATACTAAAAATCATTAACTCACACTTGAAATGTACGAATTGTATCATAAGTGAATTATATCTCCCCAAAGCTATTAAAGAAATATCACTTAGTCATCTTCTCAGATTCCCTTCTTCCATATCTACTTTTCTTCAATTATGTAACCTCTGGCTCCCCAGAGCAAAAGTTTTAAGCTAATCAACATTTTCTAAGCATTTGTAAGCCAGAAAAGAGGAAAGTCTAAAATATGCAAGTTTATTTTTATTTTAATTTTGGGGAGTGATGAGGATGAAACCCAGGACCTTGGCCATGTTAGGTAAGCACTCTACCACTAAGCTACACCCTCAGCCCTGAAACTCTAGAACAGAGGGGGACATCCTGATTTGAACCTATTACTGGAGGAGATCCCTGAGAGAGGGACTTTGACTCAAGACAAGTGAGGTCCTTGGCACTTACACATAAAGAAAAGAATTGCAACACACATCAGTCAGAGACACAGGAAGAGGTTATTTGGAAAAGCAGAAACATATTTAAGAGAGAATGCAGGCTATCTCAAGAGTGAGAAGCTTTGGGCTGGGGTTGTGGCTCAGCGGTTCAGTGATCACCTCACCGTGAAAGGCCCTGGGTTCGATCCTCAGCACCATATAAGTAAATAAAATAGAGATATTGTGTTCAAATACAACTAAGAAAATAAATAAATATTTTTAAAAAGAGTGAGAAGCATTGGGGATAAAGCAAAAAATATACATTCCAGGAAGAATGTGGGCCATCTCCAGAGGGAGAAACAACCACAAAACAAGTTTAAAAGAAATTTCTCACAGTACACTTATGCTCAGAAAACATATATATTATTTTTATAACTATCAAAAAATTTTATATCTACCTAAACAAAAGTAAACTTATAAACTAAGCAGGTAGTTTTTCTCCATAGCTAACACTAGGCAGAAGTTTTCATCAGAACAAAAAATATGATGTTACTGGTAAGTCCTGCTGAGAGAAATAGAGTATCTTTGAGCATATTTTTCTAATAATTTAGACTTCACTCGACTAAAAAAAAAAAAAAAGAAAGCTACACTCAATTACCAAAATATCTTCTTGGAACCATTGTTTTTTTTTCCCTCAAAGTACTGGGCAAAGTCATGGCACTTTTACTGAGGCTGGAGTAGAAAGGTACAGCTGCTCAGTGCTCTGTCACCAAGATCAATACTTCATACTAGTTGAAAACCACAGAAAGAAAAAGTACAAAGCACAATATGCAGCATGACCTCACTATCACCTTAACATTTGTCCTGAAATAGATGAATGATGCATAAATACAGAGTAGGAAAGAGATACAGTCAAAAGAACCACACAAATTCAAAATGGGTCAGACTGGGGCATTAAAAATAAACCGTGGGTATTCTGATATGCAGCAACCTTTCAAGTATTGTGAAAAAGAACACAGAGCCAACAGTGGCTCTAGTATGTCTTCCTCTGCATTCAGGAACTGTGTGCACACAGACATTTTTGTATCCAGAGGGGATAAGGAGTCAAGTTGTCTGAGCTCACATTTTGGGGTGTTTTTTGTTTTGCTTCTGAGTTCTTACTATTTCAGTGGCCTTTGGCAAGTCACGTAACGCTTCTAAGTCCCAGTTTCTTCACCTAGAACATATAGAATGATAACAGTAGCTATCTCATAGGGTTTGGGGAAAGATTACCTGAGGAAATGCATGGGAAATAAACACTAATAAATGTTAGATACTATTAGGATTATGATCACTTTATGGTCAGTCATTTCATGGAAGGATTCAAAAGAACCTATTAACATTGGTTGTCTATAGAAAGTCTTGAGGGTTCTGAAAAGAGAGGAAAACTATTCTTTTGCAATTTGGAAGGTGGGGCAACACATACTTCCTGGAAGTGAGCAATGCATGTGCCACAGTGATGTCTGTCTACTTAATCTACAGGCGGAAATCTATACCACCTTCTGTTTATATTACAAGATTGACCTCTTGGAGGGTTCATTCCAAGAAAGAACTGTCACAGAACACACTGTCCACACATTAAAACAAAGCCATAAATGCTATGGTACTAAGGAGAAAGAAATGTCCCTTATGCAATAAGCTCACTCACATGTCAAGGAGGTTAGAATACACTATCAAAAAACAAACAGCCAGCTGTGATCCTATAGATACATACCTGTATGTAGAAGGGAATTCCAGCACTGCGCCTTGTAGCACAGAGTTTAGATGAAGGATCACTGCTTTTGATTTCCTCCAAAACATTCTATAACCACTGTTCTGGCAGTTTTTGCAAACTCACATTAGGGCACCTGAAAGGTACATATGAGCAAACATTTGGAATTATCAGGTACCAAGAGAAAAAAGTGCAAATTAGTTCTATATATTAACCCTGTTAGAAAATAATAAATATCTTTGCAAGAGGGTATTTAAAAAATGTCTCCCTTGTACTGTTCATTTACTCTCTTCTTTACTATGGGTCTTAGGATTTGAAGCTATTTTCCACATCTTAGAACTACTATGTACCAAGCAAGTGTCTTATCTGCAAACTAAGCTTTAATACATAGTCTTGCCTCCATATTCATAATGTTCAAGAGAAGGTTAATGTAAGACTCAAGATTTCCAACAGAGAATATAATTACAGTTTACTGTAATTTATGTTTTATTTTTATAGAGATTATACACAAAGTAAACATGTTTTAAATTCTATTTTCAACTCTCTCAAAATGTGGCTTACCACAAATAAAATTTTCAACACAACCTGTGGTACAGTAAAAATCAAAGCTATCTGGGAAGAGGCAAGAACATTTTGAGGTTATTTGAACATTGTATCAGGGTTTCTGCCCTATTACTGGTTTC